>NC_086447.1:696569125-696826625 GCF_028390025.1 Pseudophryne corroboree
CTGTTTAACCTCAAAGTCTAAAACTGAACAGGCCGTATATAAGCAACATCCACCCTGGACCAATTTTCTCAGCCCGCGGACTGGATTGTTTAACCTACGAATCTAAAACTCGACAGGCCGTATATATGCTACATCCACCCAGGACCAATTTTCTTACCCCACGGATTGTATTATTTAACCTGAGAGTCTAAAAGTCAACAGGCTGGATATGTGACATCCACCCATTACCAATTTTCTCACCACGTGTACTGGATTATATAACATATGCATTTTAAGGTCTATAGGTTGGTTATATATCTTCTGGCCAGGACCAATTTTCTCGCCCCACGGACTGGATTGTTTAAACTCAGAATCTAAAACTCGACAGGCCGTATATATATGCGACATCCATCCAGTACCAATTTTCTCACCCCACGGACTGGATTTTTTTAACCTAAGAGTCAAAAACTCGACAGGCCGGGTATGCAACATCCTCCCAGCTAAAATATTCTTACCCTATGGACTGGATTATTTAGCTTCAGCATCTCAAACACTAAAGGTTGGATGTATGTCTTCCGCCTAGGACCAATTTTCTCACCCAGCGGACTGGGTCATTTAATGTCTGCATTTTAAACTCTAATGGGTACATGGATGTCTTACGGCCAGGACCAATTCTGTCACCCTGCGGACGGGACTGTTTAATATCAGAGTCTAAAACTCGACAAGCCGTATATTTGCGACATCTACCCACGACTAATTTTCTCAACCCACAGACTGGAATGTTTAACCTCAGAGTCAAAAACTCAACAGGCCGGGTATGCAACACCCTCCCAGCTAAAATATTCTTACCCTACAGACTGGATTTTTTAACGTCGGCATCTCAAACTCTAAAGGATGGTTGTATGATTTACAGCCAGGACCAATTTTCTCACTCCGTGGATGCGACTATTTAACCTCAGATTCTGAATCTCAACAGGCCGTATATATGCGATATCCACCCAGGACCAATTTTCTCACCCCGCGGACTGGATTTTTTAACCTCAGAGTCTAAAACTCAACAGGACGGATATGTGACATCCGCCGAGGACTAATTTTCTCACCCCACAGACTAGATTATTTAACATCAGCATCTTAAACTCTAAAGGTTGGATGTATGTCTTCTGGCCAGGACCAATTTTCTCACCCCTTAGACTGGATTGATTAACCTTAGAGTCTAAAACTCGCCTTGACGGATATGTGACATCCGCATAGGACTATTTATTTTACCAAACACACTGGATTATTGAATCGTCTGTATTTTAAACTGTAAAGGTTGGACGAATGTCTTCCGGCCAGGACCAATTTTCTCACCCTACGGACTGGATTATTTAACACCTGCATCTTAAACTCTGAAGGTTGGATGCATGGCTTCCAACTAGGAAGAATTTTCTTATCCTGCGGATGGGACTGTTTAACATCGGAGTCTAAAACTCGACAAGCCGTATATATGCGACATCCACCCAGGACCAATTTTCTCACCCCACGAACTGGATTGTTTAACCTCAGAGTCTAATACTCGACAGGCCGGGTATGCAACATATTCGCAGTACCAATTTTCTTACCCTATAGACTAGATTATTTAACGTCTGCATCTTAAAGTCTAATGGTTGGATGTATGTTTTCCAGCCAGGACCAATTCTCTCACCCCGCGGACAGGACTGTTTAACCTCAAAGTCTAAAACTGAACAGGCCGTATATAAGCAACATTCACCCTGGACCAATTTTCTCAGCCCGCGGACTGGATTGTTTAACCTAAGAATCTAAAACTCGACAGGCCGTATATATGCTACATCCACCCAGGACCAATTTTCTTACCCCACGGATTGTATTATTTAACCTGAGAGTCTAAAAGTCAACAGGCTGGATATGTGACATCCACCCAGTACCAATTTTGTCACCACGTGTACTGGATTATATAACATATGTATCTTAAGGTCTATAGGTTGGTTATATATCTTCTGGCCAGGACCAATTTTCTCGCCCCACGGACTGGATTGTTTAACCTCAGAATCTAAAACTCGACAGGCCGTATATATATGCGACATCCATCCAGTACCAATTTTCTCACCCCACGGACTGGATTTTTTAATCTCAGAGTCAAAAACTCGACAGGCCGGGTATGCAACATCCTCCTAGCTAAAATTTTCTAACCCTATGGACTGGATTATTTAACTTCAGCATCTCAAACACTAAAGGTTGGATGTATGTCTTCCGCCTAGGACCAATTTTCTCACCCAGCGGACTGGGTCATTTAATGTCTGCATTTTAAACTCTAATGGGTACATGGATGTCTTACGGCCAGGACCAATTCTGTCACCCTGCGGACGGGACTGTTTAATATCAGAGTCTAAAACTCGACAAGCCGTATATTTGCGACATCTACCCACGACCAATTTTCTCAACCCACGGACTGGAATATTTAACCTCAGAGTCAAAAACTCGACAGGCCGGGTATGCAACATCCTCCCAGCTAAAATATTCTTACCCTACAGACTGGATTTTTTAACTTCGGCATCTCAAACTCTAAAGGATGGTTGTATGATTTACAGCCAGGACCAATTTTCTCACCCCGTGGATGCGACTATTTAACCTCAGATTCTGAATCTCAACAGGCCGTATATATGCGATATCCACCCAGGACCAATTTTCTTACCCCGCGGACTGGATTTTTTAACCTCAGAGTCTAAAACTCGACAGGACGGATATGTGACATCCGCCGAGGACTAATTTTCTCACCCCACAGACTAGATTATTTAACATCAGCATCTTAAATTCTAAAGGTTGGATGTATGTTTTCCGGCCAGGACCTATTTTCTCACCCCGCAGACTGGACTGATTAACCTCAGAGTCTAAAACTAAACAGGAGGATATGTGACATCCACCCAGGACTAATTTTCTCACCCCGCGTACTGGATTATTTAATGTCTGCATCTTAAACTCTAAAGGATGGATGGATGTCTTCTGGCCAGGACCAATTTTCTCACCCCTCAGACTGGATTGATTAACCTTAGAGTCTAAAACTCGACAGGACGGATATATGACATCTGCATAGGACTACTTATTTCACCAAACACACTGGATTATTGAATCGTCTGTATTTTAAACTGTAAAGGTTGGACGAATGTCTTCCGGCCAGGACCAATTTTCTCACCCTACGGACTGGATTATTTAACACCTGCATCTTAAACTCTGAAGGTTGGATGCATGGCTTCCAACTAGGAAGAATTTTCTTATCCTGCGGATGGGACTGTTTAACATCGGAGTCTAAAACTCCACAAGCCGTATATATGCGACATCCACCCAGGACCAATTTTCTCACCCCACGGACTGGATTGTTTAACCTCAGAGTCTAAAACTCGACAGGCCAGGTATGCAACATATTCCCAGTACCAATTTTCTTATCCTACAGACTAGATTATTTAACGTCTGCATCTTAAAGTCTAATGGTTGGATGTATGTCTTCCAGCCAGGACCAATTCTCTCACCCCGCGGACAGGACTGTTTAACCTCAAAGTCTAAAACTGAACAGGCCGTATATAAGCAACATCCACCCTGGACCAATTTTCTCAGCCCGCGGACTGGATTGTTTAACCTAAGAATCTAAAACTCGACAGACCGTATATATGCTACATCCACCCAGGACCAATTTCCTTACCCCACGGATTGTATTATTTAACCTGAGAGTCTAAAAGTCAACAGGCTGGATATGTGACATCCACCCATTACCAATTTTCTCACCACGTGTACTGGATTATATAACATATGCATTTTAAGGTCTATAGGTTGGTTATATATCTTCTGGCCAGGACCAATTTTCTCGCCCCACGGACTGGATTGTTTAACCTCAGAATCTAAAACTCGACAGGCCGTATATATATGCGACATCCATCCAGTACCAATTTTCTCACCCCACGGACTGGATTTTTTAACCTCAGAGTCAAAAACTCGACAGGCCGGGTATGCAACATCCTCCCAGCTAAAATATTCTTACCCTATGGACTGGATTATTTAGCTTCAGCATCTCAAACACTAAAAGTTGGATGTATGTCTTCCGCCTAGGACCAATTTTCTCACCCAGCGGACTGGGTCATTTAATGTCTGCATTTTAAACTCTAATGGGTACATGGATGTCTTACGGCCAGGACCAATTCTGTCACCCTGCGGACGGGACTGTTTAATATCAGAGTCTAAAACTCGACAAGCCGTATATTTGCGACATCTACCCACGACTAATTTTCTCAACCCACGGACTGGAATGTTTAACCTCAAAGTCAAAAACTCAACAGGCCGGGTATGCAACAACCTCCCAGCTAAAATATTCTTACCCTACAGACTGGATTTTTTAACTTCGGCATCTCAAACTCTAAAGGATGGTTGTATGATTTACAGCCAGGACCAATTTTCTCACTCCGTGGATGCGACTATTTTACCTCAGATTCTGAATCTCAACAGGCCGTATATATGCGATATCCACCCAGGACCAATTTTCTCACCCCGCGGACTGGATTTTTTAACCTCAGAGTCTAAAACTGGACAGGACGGATATGTGACATCCGCCGAGGACTAATTTTCTCACCCCACAGACTAGATTATTTAACATCAGCATCCTAAACTCTAAAGGTTGGATGTATGTCTTCCGGCCAGGACCAATTTTCTCACCCCGCGGACTGGACTGATTAACCTCAGAGTCTAAAACTCGACAGGAGGATATGTGACATCCACCCAGGACTAATTTTCTCACCCCGCGTACTGGATTATTTAATGTCTGCATCTTAAACTCTAAAGGATGGATGTATGTCTTCTGGCCAGGACCAATTTTCTCATCCCACAGACTGTATTGATTACCCTTAGAGTCTAAAACTCGACAGGACGGATATGTGACATCCGCATAGGACTATTTATCTCACCAAACACACTGGATTATTGAATCGTCTGTATTTTAAACTGTAAAGGTTGGACGAATGTCTTCCGGCCAGGACCAATTTTCTCACCCTACGGACTGGATTATTTAACACCTGCATCTTAAACCCTGAAGGTTGGATGCATGGCTTCCAACTAGGAAGAATTTTCTTATCCTGCGGATGGGACTGTTTAACATCGGAGTCTAAAACTCGACAAGCCGTATATATGCGACATCCACCCAGGACCAATTTTCTCACCCCACGGACTGGATTGTTTAACCTCAGAGTCTAAAACTCAACAGGCCAGGTATGCAACATATTCCCAGTACCAATTTTCTTATCCTACAGACTAGATTATTTAACGTCTGCATCTTAAAGTCTAATGGTTGGATGTATGTCTTCCAGCCAGGACCAATTCTCTCACCCCGCGGACAGGACTGTTTAACCTCAAAGTCTAAAACTGAACAGGCCGTATATAAGCAACATCCACCCTGGACCAATTTTCTCAGCCCGCGGACTGGATTGTTTAACCTAAGAATCTAAATCTCGACAGGCCGTATATATGCTACATCCACCCAGGACCAATTTTCTTACCCCACGGATTGTATTATTTAACCTGAGAGTCTAAAAGTCAACAGGCTGGATATGTGACATCCACCCATTACCAATTTTCTCACCACGTGTACTGGATTATATAACATATGCATTTTAAGGTCTATAGGTTGGTTATATATCTTCTGGCCAGGACCAATTTTCTCGCCCCGCGGACTGGATTGTTTAACCTCAGAATCTAAAACTCGACAGGCCGTATATATATATGCGACATCCATCCAGTACCAATTTTCTCACCCCACGGACTGGATTTTTTAACCTCAGAGTCAAAAACTCGACAGGCCGGGTATGCAACATCCTCCCAGCTAAAATATTCTTACCCTCTGGACTGGATTATTTAGCTTCAGCATCTCAAACACTAAAGGTTGGATGTATGTCTTCCGCCTAGGACCAATTTTCTCACCCAGCGGACTGGGTCATTTAATGTCTGCATTTTAAACTCTAATGGGTACATGGATGTCTTACGGCCAGGACCAATTCTGTCACCCTGTGGACGGGACTGTTTAATATCAGAGTCTAAAACTCGACAAGCCGTATATTTGCGACATCTACCCACGACTAATTTTCTCAACCCACGGACTGGAATGTTTAACCTCAAAGTCAAAAACTCAACAGGCCGGGTATGCAACATCCTCCCAGCTAAAATATTCTTACCCTACAGACTGGATTTTTTAACTTCGGCATCTCAAACTCTAAAGGATGGTTGTATGATTTACAGCCAGGACCAATTTTCTCACTCCGTGGATGCGACTGTTTAACCTCAGATTCTGAATCTCAACAGGCCGTATATATGCGATATCCACCCAGGACCAATTTTCTCACCCCGCGGACTGGATTTTTTAACCTCAGAGTCTAAAACTCGACAGGACGGATATGTGACATCCGCCGAGGACTAATTTTCTCACCCCACAGACTAGATCATTTAACATCAGCATCTTAAACTCTAAAGGTTGGATGTATGTCTTCCGGCCAGGACCAATTTTCTCACCCCGCGGACTGGACTGATTAACCTCAGAGTCTAAAACTCGACAGGAGGATATGTGACATCCACCCAGGACTAATTTTCTCACCCCGCGTACTGGATTATTTAATGTCTGCATCTTAAACTCTAAAGGATGGATGTATGTCTTCTGGCCAGGACCAATTTTCTCACCCCACAGACTGTATTGATTACCCTTAGAGTCTAAAACTCGACAGGACGGATATGTGACATCCGCATAGGACTATTTATCTCACCAAACACACTGGATTATTGAATTGTCTGTATTTTAAACTGTAAAGGTTGGACGAATGTCTTCCGGCCAGGACCAATTTTCTCACCCTACGGACTGGATTATTTAACACCTGCATCTTAAACTCTGAAGGTTGGATGCATGGCTTCCAACTAGGAAGAATTTTCTTATCCTGCGGATGGGACTGTTTAACATCGGAGTCTAAAACTCGACAAGCCGTATATATGCGACATCCACCCAGGACCAATTTTCTCACCCCACGGACTGGATTGTTTAACCTCAGAGTCTAAAACTCAACAGGCCAGGTATGCAACATATTCCCAGTACCAATTTTCTTATCCTACAGACTAGATTATTTAACGTCTGCATCTTAAAGTCTAATGGTTGGATGTATGTCTTCCAGCCAGGACCAATTCTCTCACCCCGCGGACAGGACTGTTTAACCTCAAAGTCTAAAACTGAACAGGCCGTATATAAGCAACATCCACCCTGGACCAATTTTCTCAGCCCGCGGACTGGATTGTTTAACCTACGAATCTAAAACTCGACAGGCCGTATATATGCTACATCCACCCAGGACCAATTTTCTTACCCCACGGATTGTATTATTTAACCTGAGAGTCTAAAAGTCAACAGGCTGGATATGTGACATCCACCCATTACCAATTTTCTCACCACGTGTACTGGATTATATAACATATGCATTTTAAGGTCTATAGGTTGGTTATATATCTTCTGGCCAGGACCAATTTTCTCGCCCCACGGACTGGATTGTTTAAACTAAGAATCTAAAACTCGACAGGCCGTATATATATGCGACATCCATCCAGTACCAATTTTCTCACCCCACGGACTGGATTTTTTTAACCTAAGAGTCAAAAACTCGACAGGCCGGGTATGCAACATCCTCCCAGCTAAAATATTCTTACCCTATGGACTGGATTATTTAGCTTCAGCATCTCAAACACTAAAGGTTGGATGTATGTCTTCCGCCTAGGACCAATTTTCTCACCCAGCGGACTGGGTCATTTAATGTCTGCATTTTAAACTCTAATGGGTACATGGATGTCTTACGGCCAGGACCAATTCTGTCACCCTGCGGACGGGACTGTTTAATATCAGAGTCTAAAACTCGACAAGCCGTATATTTGCGACATCTACCCACGACTAATTTTCTCAACCCACGGACTGGAATGTTTAACCTCAGAGTCAAAAACTCAACAGGCCGGGTATGCAACATCCTCCCAGCTAAAATATTCTTACCCTACAGACTGGATTTTTTAACTTCGGCATCTCAAACTCTAAAGGATGGTTGTATGATTTACAGCCAGGACCAATTTTCTCACTCCGTGGATGCGACTATTTTACCTCAGATTCTGAATCTCAACAGGCCGTATATATGCGATATCCACCCAGGACCAATTTTCTCACCCCGCGGACTGGATTTTTTAACCTCAGAGTCTAAAACTGGACAGGACGGATATGTGACATCCGCCGAGGACTAATTTTCTCACCCCACAGACTAGATTATTTAACATCAGCATCTTAAACTCTAAAGGTTGGATGTATGTCTTCCGGCCAGGACCAATTTTCTCACCCCGCGGACTGGACTGATTAACCTCAGAGTCTAAAACTCGACAGGAGGATATGTGACATCCACCCAGGACTAATTTTCTCACCCCGCGTACTGGATTATTTAATGTCTGCATCTTAAACTCTAAAGGATGGATGTATGTCTTCTGGCCAGGACCAATTTTCTCACCCCACAGACTGTATTGATTACCCTTAGAGTCTAAAACTCAACAGGACGGATATGTGACATCCGCATAGGACTATTTATCTCACCAAACACACTGGATTATTGAATCGTCTGTATTTTAAACTGTAAAGGTTGGACGAATGTCTTCCGGCCAGGACCAATTTTCTCACCCTACGGACTGGATTATTTAACACCTGCATCTTAAACTCTGAAGGTTGGATGCATGGCTTCCAACTAGGAAGAATTTTCTTATCCTGCGGATGGGACTGTTTAACATCGGAGTCTAAAACTCGACAAGCCGTATATATGCGACATCCACCCAGGACCAATTTTCTCACCCCACGGACTGGATTGTTTAACCTCAGAGTCTAAAACTCAACAGGCCAGGTATGCAACATATTCCCAGTACCAATTTTCTTATCCTACAGACTAGATTATTTAACGTCTGCATCTTAAAGTCTAATGGTTGGATGTATGTCTTCCAGCCAGGACCAATTCTCTCACCCCGCGGACAGGACTGTTTAACCTCAAAGTCTAAAACTGAACAGGCCGTATATAAGCAACATCCACCCTGGACCAATTTTCTCAGCCCGCGGACTGGATTGTTTAACCTACGAATCTAAAACTCGACAGGCCGTATATATGCTACATCCACCCAGGACCAATTTTCTTACCCCACGGATTGTATTATTTAACCTGAGAGTCTAAAAGTCAACAGGCTGGATATGTGACATCCACCCATTACCAATTTTCTCACCACGTGTACTGGATTATATAACATATGCATTTTAAGGTCTATAGGTTGGTTATATATCTTCTGGCCAGGACCAATTTTCTCGCCCCACGGACTGGATTGTTTAAACTCAGAATCTAAAACTCGACAGGCCGTATATATATGCGACATCCATCCAGTACCAATTTTCTCACCCCACGGACTGGATTTTTTTAACCTAAGAGTCAAAAACTCGACAGGCCGGGTATGCAACATCCTCCCAGCTAAAATATTCTTACCCTATGGACTGGATTATTTAGCTTCAGCATCTCAAACACTAAAGGTTGGATGTATGTCTTCCGCCTAGGACCAATTTTCTCACCCAGCGGACTGGGTCATTTAATGTCTGCATTTTAAACTCTAATGGGTACATGGATGTCTTACGGCCAGGACCAATTCTGTCACCCTGCGGACGGGACTGTTTAATATCAGAGTCTAAAACTCGACAAGCCGTATATTTGCGACATCTACCCACGACTAATTTTCTCAACCCACAGACTGGAATGTTTAACCTCAGAGTCAAAAACTCAACAGGCCGGGTATGCAACACCCTCCCAGCTAAAATATTCTTACCCTACAGACTGGATTTTTTAACGTCGGCATCTCAAACTCTAAAGGATGGTTGTATGATTTACAGCCAGGACCAATTTTCTCACTCCGTGGATGCGACTATTTAACCTCAGATTCTGAATCTCAACAGGCCGTATATATGCGATATCCACCCAGGACCAATTTTCTCACCCCGCGGACTGGATTTTTTAACCTCAGAGTCTAAAACTCAACAGGACGGATATGTGACATCCGCCGAGGACTAATTTTCTCACCCCACAGACTAGATTATTTAACATCAGCATCTTAAACTCTAAAGGTTGGATATATGTCTTCTGGCCAGGACCAATTTTCTCACCCCTTAGACTGGATTGATTAACCTTAGAGTCTAAAACTCGACAGGACGGATATGTGACATCCGCATAGGACTATTTATTTTACCAAACACACTGGATTATTGAATCGTCTGTATTTTAAACTGTAAAGGTTGGACGAATGTCTTCCGGCCAGGACCAATTTTCTCACCCTACGGACTGGATTATTTAACACCTGCATCTTAAACTCTGAAGGTTGGATGCATGGCTTCCAACTAGGAAGAATTTTCTTAACCTGCGGATGGGACTATTTAACATCGGAGTCTAAAACTCGACAAGCCGTATATATGCGACATCCACCCAGGACCAATTTTCTCACCCCACGAACTGGATTGTTTAACCTCAGAGTCTAATACTCGACAGGCCGGGTATGCAACATATTCGCAGTACCAATTTTCTTACCCTACAGACTAGATTATTTAACGTCTGCATCTTAAAGTCTAATGGTTGGATGTATGTCTTCCAGCCAGGACCAATTCTCTCACCCCGCGGACAGGACTGTTTAACCTCAAAGTCTAAAACTGAACAGGCCGTATATAAGCAACATCCACCCTGGACCAATTTTCTCAGCCCGCGGACTGGATTGTTTAACCTAAGAATCTAAAACTCGACAGGCCGTATATATGCTACATCCACCCAGGACCAATTTTCTTACCCCACGGATTGTATTATTTAACCTGAGAGTCTAAAAGTCAACAGGCTGGATATGTGACATCCACCCATTACCAATTTTCTCACCACGTGTACTGGATTATATAACATATGCATTTTAAGGTCTATAGGTTGGTTATATATCTTCTGGCCAGGACCAATTTTCTCGCCCCACGGACTGGATTGTTTAACCTCAGAATCTAAAACTCGACAGGCCGTATATATATGCGACATCCATCCAGTACCAATTTTCTCACCCCACGGACTGTATTTTTTAACCTCAGAGTCAAAAACTCGACAGGCCGGGTATGCAACATCCTCCCAGCTAAAATATTCTTACCCTATGGACTGGATTATTTAGCTTCAGCATCTCAAACACTAAAGGTTGGATGTATGTCTTCCACCTAGGACCAATTTTCTCACCCAGCGGACTGGGTCATTTAATGTCTGCATTTTAAACTCTAATGGGTACATGGATGTCTTACGGCCAGGACCAATTCTGTCACCCTGCGGACGGGACTGTTTAATATCAGAGTCTAAAACTCGACAAGCCGTATATTTGCGACATCTACCCACGACTAATTTTCTCAACCCACGGACTGGAATGTTTAACCTCAAAGTCAAAAACTCAACAGGCCGGGTATGCAACATCCTCCCAGCTAAAATATTCTTACCCTACAGACTGGATTTTTTAACTTCGGCATCTCAAACTCTAAAGGATGGTTGTATGATTTACAGCCAGGACCAATTTTCTCACTCCGTGGATGCGACTATTTAACCTCAGATTCTGAATCTCAACAGGCCGTATATATGCGATATCCACCCAGGACCAATTTTCTCACCCCGCGGACTGGATTTTTTAACCTCAGAGTCTAAAACTCGACAGGACGGATATGTGACATCCGCCGAGGACTAATTTTCTCACCCCACAGACTAGATTATTTAACATCAGCATCTTAAACTCTAAAGGTTGGATGTATGTCTTCCGGCCAGGACCAATTTTCTCACCCCGCGGACTGGACTGATTAACCTCAGAGTCTAAAACTAAACAGGAGGATATGTGACATCCACCCAGGACTAATTTTCTCACCCCGCGTACGGGATTATTTAATGTCTGCATCTTAAACTCTAAAGGATGGATGGATGTCTTCTGGCCAGGACCAATTTTCTCACCCCTCAGACTGGATTGATTAACCTTAGAGTCTAAAACTCGACAGGACGGATATATGACATCTGCATAGGACTATTTATTTCACCAAACACACTGGATTATTGAATCGTCTGTATTTTAAACTGTAAAAGTTGGCTGAATGTCTTCCGGCCATGACCAATTTTCTCACCCTACAGACTGGATTATTTAACACCTGCATTTTAAACACTGAAGGTTGGATGCATGGCTTCCAACTAGGAAGAATTTTCTTATCCTGCGGATGGGACTGTTTAACATCGGAGTCTAAAACTCGACAAGCCGTATATATGCGACATCCACCCAGGACCAATTTTCTCACCCCACGAACTGGATTGTTTAACCTCAGAGTCGAAAACTTGACAGGCCGGGTATGCAACATATTCCCAGTATAAATTTCTTACCCTACAGACTAGATTATTTAACGTCTGCATCTTAAAGTCTAATGGTTGGATGTATGTCTTCCAGCCAGGACCAATTCTCTCACCCCGCGGACAGGACTGTTTAACCTCAAAGTCTAAAACTGAACAGGCCGTATATAAGCAACATCCACCCTGGACCAATTTTCTCAGCCCGCGGACTGGATTGTTTAACCTAAGAATCTAAAACTCGACAGGCCGTATATATGCTACATCCACCCAGGACCAATTTTCTTACCCCACGGATTGTATTATTTAACCTGAGAGTCTAAAAGTCAACAGGCTGGATATGTGACATCCACCCAGTACCAATTTTCTCACCACGTGTACTGGATTATATAACATATACATCTTAAGGTCTATAGCTTGGTTATATATCTTCTGGCCAGGACCAATTTTCTCGCCCCACGGACTGGATTGTTTAATCTCAGAATCTAAAACTGGACAGGCCGTATATATATGCGACATCCATCCAGTACCAATTTTCTCACCCCACGGACTGGATTTTTTAACCTCAGAGTCAAAAACTCGACAGGCCAGGTATGCAACATCCTCCCAGCTAAAATATTCTTACCCTATGGACTGGATTATTTAACTTCAGCATCTCAAACACTAAAGGTTGGATGTATGTCTTCCACCTAGGACCAATTTTCTCACCCAGCGGACTGGGTCATTTAATGTCTGCATTTTAAACTCTAATGGGTACATGGATGTCTTACGGCCAGGACCAATTCTGTCACCCTGCGGACGGGACTGTTTAATATCAGAGTCTAAAACTCGACAAGCCGTATATTTGCGACATCTACCCACGACTAATTTTCTCAACCCACGGACTGGAATGTTTAACCTCAGAGTCAAAAACTCAACAGGCCGGGTATGCAACATCCTCCCAGCTAAAATATTCTTACCCTACAGACTGGATTTTTTAACTTCGGCATCTCAAACTCTAAAGGATGGTTGTATGATTTACAGCCAGGACCAATTTTCTTACTCCGTGGATGCGACTATTTAACCTCAGATTCTGAATCTCAACAGGCCGTATATATGCGATATCCACCCAGGACCAATTTTCTCACCCCGCGGACTGGATTTTTTAACCTCAGAGTCTAAAACTCGACAGGACGGATATGTGACATCCGCCGAGGACTAATTTTCTCACCCCACAGACTGGATTATTTAACATCAGCATCTTAAACTCTAAAGGTTGGATGTATGTCTTCCGGCCAGGACCAATTTTCTCACCCCGCGGACTGGACTGATTAACCTCAGAGTCTAAAACTCGACAGGAGGATTTGTGACATCCACCCAGGACTAATTTTCTCACCCCGCGTACTGGATTATTTAATGTCTGCATCTTAAACTCTAAAGGATGGATGTATGTCTTCTGGCCAGGACCAATTTTCTCACCCCACAGACTGTATTGATTACCCTTAGAGTCTAAAACTCGACAGGACGGATATGTGACATCCGCATAGGACTATTTATCTCACCAAACACACTGGATTATTGAATCGTCTGTATTTTAAACTGTAAAGGTTGGACGAATGTCTTCCGGCCAGGACCAATTTTCTCACCCTACGGACTGGATTATTTAACACCTGCATCTTAAACTCTGAAGGTTGGATGCATGGCTTTCAACTAGGAAGAATTTTCTTATCCTGCGGATGGGACTGTTTAACATCGGAGTCTAAAACTCGACAAGCCGTATATATGCGACATCCACCCAGGACCAATTTTCTCACCCCACGGACTGGATTGTTTAACCTCAGAGTCTAAAACTCAACAGGCCAGGTATGCAACATATTCCCAGTACCAATTTTCTTATCCTACAGACTAGATTATTTAACATCTGCATCTTAAAGTCTAATGGTTGGATGTATGTCTTCCAGCCAGGACCAATTCTCTCACCCCGCTGACAGGACTGTTTAACCTCAAAGTCTAAAACTGAACAGGCCGTATATAAGCAACATCCACCCTGGACCAATTTTCTCAGCCCGCGGACTGGATTGTTTAACCTAAGAATCTAAAACTCGACAGGCCGTATATATGCTACATCCACCCAGGACCAATTTTCTTACCCCACGGATTGTATTATTTAACCTGAGAGTCTAAAAGTCAACAGGCTGGATATGTGACATCCACCCATTACCAATTTTCTCACCACGTGTACTGGATTATATAACATATGCATTTTAAGGTCTATAGGTTGGTTATATATCTTCTGGCCAGGACCAATTTTCTCGCCCCACGGACTGGATTGTTTAACCTCAGAATCTAAAACTCGACAGGCCGTATATATATGCGACATCCATCCAGTACCAATTTTCTCACCCCACGGACTGGATTTTTTTAACCTCAGAGTCAAAAACTCGACAGGCCGGGTATGCAACATCCTCCCAGCTAAAATATTCTTACCCTATGGACTGGATTATTTAGCTTCAGCATCTCAAACACTAAAGGTTGGATGTATGTCTTCCGCCTAGGACCAATTTTCTCACCCAGCGGACTGGGTCATTTAATGTCTGCATTTTAAACTCTAATGGGTACATGGATGTCTTACGGCCAGGACCAATTCTGTCACCCTGCGGACGGGACTGTTTAATATCAGAGTCTAAAACTCGACAAGCCGTATATTTGCGACATCTACCCACGACCAATTTTCTCAACCCACGGACTGGAATATTTAACCTCAGAGTCAAAAACTCGACAGGCCGGGTATGCAACATCCTCCCAGCTAAAATATTCTTACCCTACAGACTGGATTTTTTAACTTCGGCATCTCAAACTCTAAAGGATGGTTGTATGATTTACAGCCAGGACCAATTTTCTCACCCCGTGGATGCGACTATTTAACCTCAGATTCTGAATCTCAACAGGCCGTATATATGCGATATCCACCCAGGACCAATTTTCTTACCCCGCGGACTGGATTTTTTAACCTCAGAGTCTAAAACTCGACAGGACGGATATGTGACATCCGCCGAGGACTAATTTTCTCACCCCACAGACTAGATTATTTAACATCAGCATCTTAAATTCTAAAGGTTGGATGTATGTTTTCCGGCCAGGACCTATTTTCTCACCCCGCAGACTGGACTGATTAACCTCAGAGTCTAAAACTAAACAGGAGGATATGTGACATCCACCCAGGACTAATTTTCTCACCCCGCGTACTGGATTATTTAATGTCTGCATCTTAAACTCTAAAGGATGGATGTATGTCTTCTGGCCAGGACCAATTTTCTCACCCCACAGACTGTATTGATTACCCTTAGAGTCTAAAACTCGACAGGACGGATATGTGACATCCGCATAGGACTATTTATTTCACCAAACACACTGGATTATTGAATCGTCTGTATTTTAAACTGTAAAGGTTGGACGAATGTCTTCCGGCCAGGACCAATTTTCTCACACTACGGACTGGATTATTTAACACCTGCATCTTAAACTCTGAAGGTTGGATGCATGGCTTTCAACTAGGAAGAATTTTCTTATCCTGCGGATGGGACTGTTTAACATCGGAGTCTAAAACTCGACAAGCCGTATATATGCGACATCCACCCAGGACCAATTTTCTCACCCCACGGACTGGATTGTTTAACCTCAGAGTCTAAAACTCAACAGGCCAGGTATGCAACATATTCCCAGTACCAATTTTCTTATCCTACAGACTAGATTATTTAACATCTGCATCTTAAAGTCTAATGGTTGGATGTATGTCTTCCAGCCAGGACCAATTCTCTCACCCCGCTGACAGGACTGTTTAACCTCAAAGTCTAAAACTGAACAGGCCGTATATAAGCAACATCCACCCTGGACCAATTTTCTCAGCCCGCGGACTGGATTGTTTAACCTAAGAATCTAAAACTCGACAGGCCGTATATATGCTACATCCACCCAGGACCAATTTTCTTACCCCACGGATTGTATTATTTAACCTGAGAGTCTAAAAGTCAACAGGCTGGATATGTGACATCCACCCATTACCAATTTTCTCACCACGTGTACTGGATTATATAACATATGCATTTTAAGGTCTATAGGTTGGTTATATATCTTCTGGCCAGGACCAATTTTCTCGCCCCACGGACTGGATTGTTTAACCTCAGAATCTAAAACTCGACAGGCCGTATATATATGCGACATCCATCCAGTACCAATTTTCTCACCCCACGGACTGGATTTTTTTAACCTCAGAGTCAAAAACTCGACAGGCCGGGTATGCAACATCCTCCCAGCTAAAATATTCTTACCCTATGGACTGGATTATTTAGCTTCAGCATCTCAAACACTAAAGGTTGGATGTATGTCTTCCGCCTAGGACCAATTTTCTCACCCAGCGGACTGGGTCATTTAATGTCTGCATTTTAAACTCTAATGGGTACATGGATGTCTTACGGCCAGGACCAATTCTGTCACCCTGCGGACGGGACTGTTTAATATCAGAGTCTAAAACTCGACAAGCCGTATATTTGCGACATCTACCCACGACCAATTTTCTCAACCCACGGACTGGAATATTTAACCTCAGAGTCAAAAACTCGACAGGCCGGGTATGCAACATCCTCCCAGCTAAAATATTCTTACCCTACAGACTGGATTTTTTAACTTCGGCATCTCAAACTCTAAAGGATGGTTGTATGATTTACAGCCAGGACCAATTTTCTCACCCCGTGGATGCGACTATTTAACCTCAGATTCTGAATCTCAACAGGCCGTATATATGCGATATCCACCCAGGACCAATTTTCTTACCCCGCGGACTGGATTTTTTAACCTCAGAGTCTAAAACTCGACAGGACGGATATGTGACATCCGCCGAGGACTAATTTTCTCACCCCACAGACTAGATTATTTAACATCAGCATCTTAAATTCTAAAGGTTGGATGTATGTTTTCCGGCCAGGACCTATTTTCTCACCCCGCAGACTGGACTGATTAACCTCAGAGTCTAAAACTCGACAGGAGGATATGTGACATCCACCCAGGACTAATTTTCTCACCCCGCGTACTGGATTATTTAATGTCTGCATCTTAAACTCTAAAGGATGGATGTATGTCTTCTGGCCAGGACCAATTTTCTCATCCCACAGACTGTATTGATTACCCTTAGAGTCTAAAACTCGACAGGACGGATATGTGACATCTGCATAGGACTATTTATCTCACCAAACACACTGGATTATTGAATCGTCTGTATTTTAAACTGTAAAGGTTGGACGAATGTCTTCCGGCCAGGACCAATTTTCTCACCCTACGGACTGGATTATTTAACACCTGCATCTTAAACCCTGAAGGTTGGATGCATGGCTTCCAACTAGGAAGAATTTTCTTATCCTGCGGATGGGACTGTTTAACATCGGAGTCTAAAACTCGACAAGCCGTATATATGCGACATCCACCCAGGACCAATTTTCTCACCCCACGGACTGGATTGTTTAACCTCAGAGTCTAAAACTCAACAGGCCAGGTATGCAACATATTCCCAGTACCAATTTTCTTATCCTACAGACTAGATTATTTAACGTCTGCATCTTAAAGTCTAATGGTTGGATGTATGTCTTCCAGCCAGGACCAATTCTCTCACCCCGCGGACAGGACTGTTTAACCTCAAAGTCTAAAACTGAACAGGCCGTATATAAGCAACATCCACCCTGGACCAATTTTCTCAGCCCGCGGACTGGATTGTTTAACCTAAGAATCTAAAACTCGACAGGCCGTATATATGCTACATCCACCCAGGACCAATTTCCTTACCCCACGGATTGTATTATTTAACCTGAGAGTCTAAAAGTCAACAGGCTGGATATGTGACATCCACCCATTACCAATTTTCTCACCACGTGTACTGGATTATATAACATATGCATTTTAAGGTCTATAGGTTGGTTATATATCTTCTGGCCAGGACCAATTTTCTCGCCCCACGGACTGGATTGTTTAACCTCAGAATCTAAAACTCGACAGGCCGTATATATATGCGACATCCATCCAGTACCAATTTTCTCACCCCACGGACTGGATTTTTTAACCTCAGAGTCAAAAACTCGACAGGCCGGGTATGCAACATCCTCCCAGCTAAAATATTCTTACCCTATGGACTGGATTATTTAGCTTCAGCATCTCAAACACTAAAGGTTGGATGTATGTCTTCCGCCTAGGACCAATTTTCTCACCCAGCGGACTGGGTCATTTAATGTCTGCATTTTAAACTCTAATGGGTACATGGATGTCTTACGGCCAGGACCAATTCTGTCACCCTGCGGACGGGACTGTTTAATATCAGAGTCTAAAACTCGACAAGCCGTATATTTGCGACATCTACCCACGACTAATTTTCTCAACCCACGGACTGGAATGTTTAACCTCAGAGTCAAAAACTCAACAGGCCGGGTATGCAACATCCTCCCAGCTAAAATATTCTTACCCTACAGACTGGATTTTTTAACTTCGGCATCTCAAACTCTAAAGGATGGTTGTATGATTTACAGCCAGGACCAATTTTCTCACTCCGTGGATGCGACTATTTTACCTCAGATTCTGAATCTCAACAGGCCGTATATATGCGATATCCACCCAGGACCAATTTTCTCACCCCGCGGACTGGATTTTTTAACCTCAGAGTCTAAAACTGGACAGGACGGATATGTGACATCCGCCGAGGACTAATTTTCTCACCCCACAGACTAGATTATTTAACATCAGCATCTTAAACTCTAAAGGTTGGATGTATGTCTTCCGGCCAGGACCAATTTTCTCACCCCGCGGACTGGACTGATTAACCTCAGAGTCTAAAACTCGACAGGAGGATATGTGACATCCACCCAGGACTAATTTTCTCACCCCGCGTACTGGATTATTTAATGTCTGCATCTTAAACTCTAAAGGATGGATGTATGTCTTCTGGCCAGGACCAATTTTCTCATCCCACAGACTGTATTGATTACCCTTAGAGTCTAAAACTCGACAGGATGGATATGTGACATCCGCATAGGACTATTTATCTCACCAAACACACTGGATTATTGAATCGTCTGTATTTTAAACTGTAAAGGTTGGACGAATGTCTTCCGGCCAGGACCAATTTTCTCACCCTACGGACTGGATTATTTAACACCTGCATCTTAAACCCTGAAGGTTGGATGCATGGCTTCCAACTAGGAAGAATTTTCTTATCCTGCGGATGGGACTGTTTAACATCGGAGTCTAAAACTCGACAAGCCGTATATATGCGACATCCACCCAGGACCAATTTTCTCACCCCACGGACTGGATTGTTTAACCTCAGAGTCTAAAACTCAACAGGCCAGGTATGCAACATATTCCCAGTACCAATTTTCTTATCCTACAGACTAGATTATTTAACGTCTGCATCTTAAAGTCTAATGGTTGGATGTATGTCTTCCAGCCAGGACCAATTCTCTCACCCCGCGGACAGGACTGTTTAACCTCAAAGTCTAAAACTGAACAGGCCGTATATAAGCAACATCCACCCTGGACCAATTTTCTCAGCCCGCGGACTGGATTGTTTAACCTAAGAATCTAAATCTCGACAGGCCGTATATATGCTACATCCACCCAGGACCAATTTTCTTACCCCACGGATTGTATTATTTAACCTGAGAGTCTAAAAGTCAACAGGCTGGATATGTGACATCCACCCATTACCAATTTTCTCACCACGTGTACTGGATTATATAACATATGCATTTTAAGGTCTATAGGTTGGTTATATATCTTCTGGCCAGGACCAATTTTCTCGCCCCGCGGACTGGATTGTTTAACCTCAGAATCTAAAACTCGACAGGCCGTATATATATATGCGACATCCATCCAGTACCAATTTTCTCACCCCACGGACTGGATTTTTTAACCTCAGAGTCAAAAACTCGACAGGCCGGGTATGCAACATCCTCCCAGCTAAAATATTCTTACCCTCTGGACTGGATTATTTAGCTTCAGCATCTCAAACACTAAAGGTTGGATGTATGTCTTCCGCCTAGGACCAATTTTCTCACCCAGCGGACTGGGTCATTTAATGTCTGCATTTTAAACTCTAATGGGTACATGGATGTCTTACGGCCAGGACCAATTCTGTCACCCTGTGGACGGGACTGTTTAATATCAGAGTCTAAAACTCGACAAGCCGTATATTTGCGACATCTACCCACGACTAATTTTCTCAACCCACGGACTGGAATGTTTAACCTCAAAGTCAAAAACTCAACAGGCCGGGTATGCAACATCCTCCCAGCTAAAATATTCTTACCCTACAGACTGGATTTTTTAACTTCGGCATCTCAAACTCTAAAGGATGGTTGTATGATTTACAGCCAGGACCAATTTTCTCACTCCGTGGATGCGACTGTTTAACCTCAGATTCTGAATCTCAACAGGCCGTATATATGCGATATCCACCCAGGACCAATTTTCTCACCCCGCGGACTGGATTTTTTAACCTCAGAGTCTAAAACTCGACAGGACGGATATGTGACATCCGCCGAGGACTAATTTTCTCACCCCACAGACTAGATCATTTAACATCAGCATCTTAAACTCTAAAGGTTGGATGTATGTCTTCCGGCCAGGACCAATTTTCTCACCCCGCGGACTGGACTGATTAACCTCAGAGTCTAAAACTCGACAGGAGGATATGTGACATCCACCCAGGACTAATTTTCTCACCCCGCGTACTGGATTATTTAATGTCTGCATCTTAAACTCTAAAGGATGGATGTATGTCTTCTGGCCAGGACCAATTTTCTCACCCCACAGACTGTATTGATTACCCTTAGAGTCTAAAACTCGACAGGACGGATATGTGACATCCGCATAGGACTATTTATCTCACCAAACACACTGGATTATTGAATTGTCTGTATTTTAAACTGTAAAGGTTGGACGAATGTCTTCCGGCCAGGACCAATTTTCTCACCCTACGGACTGGATTATTTAACACCTGCATCTTAAACTCTGAAGGTTGGATGCATGGCTTCCAACTAGGAAGAATTTTCTTATCCTGCGGATGGGACTGTTTAACATCGGAGTCTAAAACTCGACAAGCCGTATATATGCGACATCCACCCAGGACCAATTTTCTCACCCCACGGACTGGATTGTTTAACCTCAGAGTCTAAAACTCAACAGGCCAGGTATGCAACATATTCCCAGTACCAATTTTCTTATCCTACAGACTAGATTATTTAACGTCTGCATCTTAAAGTCTAATGGTTGGATGTATGTCTTCCAGCCAGGACCAATTCTCTCACCCCGCGGACAGGACTGTTTAACCTCAAAGTCTAAAACTGAACAGGCCGTATATAAGCAACATCCACCCTGGACCAATTTTCTCAGCCCGCGGACTGGATTGTTTAACCTACGAATCTAAAACTCGACAGGCCGTATATATGCTACATCCACCCAGGACCAATTTTCTTACCCCACGGATTGTATTATTTAACCTGAGAGTCTAAAAGTCAACAGGCTGGATATGTGACATCCACCCATTACCAATTTTCTCACCACGTGTACTGGATTATATAACATATGCATTTTAAGGTCTATAGGTTGGTTATATATCTTCTGGCCAGGACCAATTTTCTCGCCCCACGGACTGGATTGTTTAAACTAAGAATCTAAAACTCGACAGGCCGTATATATATGCGACATCCATCCAGTACCAATTTTCTCACCCCACGGACTGGATTTTTTTAACCTAAGAGTCAAAAACTCGACAGGCCGGGTATGCAACATCCTCCCAGCTAAAATATTCTTACCCTATGGACTGGATTATTTAGCTTCAGCATCTCAAACACTAAAGGTTGGATGTATGTCTTCCGCCTAGGACCAATTTTCTCACCCAGCGGACTGGGTCATTTAATGTCTGCATTTTAAACTCTAATGGGTACATGGATGTCTTACGGCCAGGACCAATTCTGTCACCCTGCGGACGGGACTGTTTAATATCAGAGTCTAAAACTCGACAAGCCGTATATTTGCGACATCTACCCACGACTAATTTTCTCAACCCACGGACTGGAATGTTTAACCTCAGAGTCAAAAACTCAACAGGCCGGGTATGCAACATCCTCCCAGCTAAAATATTCTTACCCTACAGACTGGATTTTTTAACTTCGGCATCTCAAACTCTAAAGGATGGTTGTATGATTTACAGCCAGGACCAATTTTCTCACTCCGTGGATGCGACTATTTTACCTCAGATTCTGAATCTCAACAGGCCGTATATATGCGATATCCACCCAGGACCAATTTTCTCACCCCGCGGACTGGATTTTTTAACCTCAGAGTCTAAAACTGGACAGGACGGATATGTGACATCCGCCGAGGACTAATTTTCTCACCCCACAGACTAGATTATTTAACATCAGCATCTTAAACTCTAAAGGTTGGATGTATGTCTTCCGGCCAGGACCAATTTTCTCACCCCGCGGACTGGACTGATTAACCTCAGAGTCTAAAACTCGACAGGAGGATATGTGACATCCACCCAGGACTAATTTTCTCACCCCGCGTACTGGATTATTTAATGTCTGCATCTTAAACTCTAAAGGATGGATGTATGTCTTCTGGCCAGGACCAATTTTCTCACCCCACAGACTGTATTGATTACCCTTAGAGTCTAAAACTCAACAGGACGGATATGTGACATCCGCATAGGACTATTTATCTCACCAAACACACTGGATTATTGAATCGTCTGTATTTTAAACTGTAAAGGTTGGACGAATGTCTTCCGGCCAGGACCAATTTTCTCACCCTACGGACTGGATTATTTAACACCTGCATCTTAAACTCTGAAGGTTGGATGCATGGCTTCCAACTAGGAAGAATTTTCTTATCCTGCGGATGGGACTGTTTAACATCGGAGTCTAAAACTCGACAAGCCGTATATATGCGACATCCACCCAGGACCAATTTTCTCACCCCACGGACTGGATTGTTTAACCTCAGAGTCTAAAACTCAACAGGCCAGGTATGCAACATATTCCCAGTACCAATTTTCTTATCCTACAGACTAGATTATTTAACGTCTGCATCTTAAAGTCTAATGGTTGGATGTATGTCTTCCAGCCAGGACCAATTCTCTCACCCCGCGGACAGGACTGTTTAACCTCAAAGTCTAAAACTGAACAGGCCGTATATAAGCAACATCCACCCTGGACCAATTTTCTCAGCCCGCGGACTGGATTGTTTAACCTACGAATCTAAAACTCGACAGGCCGTATATATGCTACATCCACCCAGGACCAATTTTCTTACCCCACGGATTGTATTATTTAACCTGAGAGTCTAAAAGTCAACAGGCTGGATATGTGACATCCACCCATTACCAATTTTCTCACCACGTGTACTGGATTATATAACATATGCATTTTAAGGTCTATAGGTTGGTTATATATCTTCTGGCCAGGACCAATTTTCTCGCCCCACGGACTGGATTGTTTAAACTCAGAATCTAAAACTCGACAGGCCGTATATATATGCGACATCCATCCAGTACCAATTTTCTCACCCCACGGACTGGATTTTTTTAACCTAAGAGTCAAAAACTCGACAGGCCGGGTATGCAACATCCTCCCAGCTAAAATATTCTTACCCTATGGACTGGATTATTTAGCTTCAGCATCTCAAACACTAAAGGTTGGATGTATGTCTTCCGCCTAGGACCAATTTTCTCACCCAGCGGACTGGGTCATTTAATGTCTGCATTTTAAACTCTAATGGGTACATGGATGTCTTACGGCCAGGACCAATTCTGTCACCCTGCGGACGGGACTGTTTAATATCAGAGTCTAAAACTCGACAAGCCGTATATTTGCGACATCTACCCACGACTAATTTTCTCAACCCACAGACTGGAATGTTTAACCTCAGAGTCAAAAACTCAACAGGCCGGGTATGCAACACCCTCCCAGCTAAAATATTCTTACCCTACAGACTGGATTTTTTAACGTCGGCATCTCAAACTCTAAAGGATGGTTGTATGATTTACAGCCAGGACCAATTTTCTCACTCCGTGGATGCGACTATTTAACCTCAGATTCTGAATCTCAACAGGCCGTATATATGCGATATCCACCCAGGACCAATTTTCTCACCCCGCGGACTGGATTTTTTAACCTCAGAGTCTAAAACTCAACAGGACGGATATGTGACATCCGCCGAGGACTAATTTTCTCACCCCACAGACTAGATTATTTAACATCAGCATCTTAAACTCTAAAGGTTGGATATATGTCTTCTGGCCAGGACCAATTTTCTCACCCCTTAGACTGGATTGATTAACCTTAGAGTCTAAAACTCGACAGGACGGATATGTGACATCCGCATAGGACTATTTATTTTACCAAACACACTGGATTATTGAATCGTCTGTATTTTAAACTGTAAAGGTTGGACGAATGTCTTCCGGCCAGGACCAATTTTCTCACCCTACGGACTGGATTATTTAACACCTGCATCTTAAACTCTGAAGGTTGGATGCATGGCTTCCAACTAGGAAGAATTTTCTTAACCTGCGGATGGGACTATTTAACATCGGAGTCTAAAACTCGACAAGCCGTATATATGCGACATCCACCCAGGACCAATTTTCTCACCCCACGAACTGGATTGTTTAACCTCAGAGTCTAATACTCGACAGGCCGGGTATGCAACATATTCGCAGTACCAATTTTCTTACCCTACAGACTAGATTATTTAACGTCTGCATCTTAAAGTCTAATGGTTGGATGTATGTCTTCCAGCCAGGACCAATTCTCTCACCCCGCGGACAGGACTGTTTAACCTCAAAGTCTAAAACTGAACAGGCCGTATATAAGCAACATCCACCCTGGACCAATTTTCTCAGCCCGCGGACTGGATTGTTTAACCTAAGAATCTAAAACTCGACAGGCCGTATATATGCTACATCCACCCAGGACCAATTTTCTTACCCCACGGATTGTATTATTTAACCTGAGAGTCTAAAAGTCAACAGGCTGGATATGTGACATCCACCCATTACCAATTTTCTCACCACGTGTACTGGATTATATAACATATGCATTTTAAGGTCTATAGGTTGGTTATATATCTTCTGGCCAGGACCAATTTTCTCGCCCCACGGACTGGATTGTTTAACCTCAGAATCTAAAACTCGACAGGCCGTATATATATGCGACATCCATCCAGTACCAATTTTCTCACCCCACGGACTGTATTTTTTAACCTCAGAGTCAAAAACTCGACAGGCCGGGTATGCAACATCCTCCCAGCTAAAATATTCTTACCCTATGGACTGGATTATTTAGCTTCAGCATCTCAAACACTAAAGGTTGGATGTATGTCTTCCACCTAGGACCAATTTTCTCACCCAGCGGACTGGGTCATTTAATGTCTGCATTTTAAACTCTAATGGGTACATGGATGTCTTACGGCCAGGACCAATTCTGTCACCCTGCGGACGGGACTGTTTAATATCAGAGTCTAAAACTCGACAAGCCGTATATTTGCGACATCTACCCACGACTAATTTTCTCAACCCACGGACTGGAATGTTTAACCTCAAAGTCAAAAACTCTACAGGCCGGGTATGCAACATCCTCCCAGCTAAAATATTCTTACCCTACAGACTGGATTTTTTAACTTCGGCATCTCAAACTCTAAAGGATGGTTGTATGATTTACAGCCAGGACCAATTTTCTCACTCCGTGGATGCGACTATTTAACCTCAGATTCTGAATCTCAACAGGCCGTATATATGCGATATCCACCCAGGACCAATTTTCTCACCCCGCGGACTGGATTTTTTAACCTCAGAGTCTAAAACTGGACAGGACGGATATGTGACATCCGCCGAGGACTAATTTTCTCACCCCACAGACTAGATTATTTAACATCAGCATCTTAAACTCTAAAGGTTGGATGTATGTCTTCCGGCCAGGACCAATTTTCTCACCCCGCGGACTGGACTGATTAACCTCAGAGTCTAAAACTAAACAGGAGGATATGTGACATCCACCCAGGACTAATTTTCTCACCCCGCGTACGGGATTATTTAATGTCTGCATCTTAAACTCTAAAGGATGGATGGATGTCTTCTGGCCAGGACCAATTTTCTCACCCCTCAGACTGGATTGATTAACCTTAGAGTCTAAAACTCGACAGGACGGATATATGACATCTGCATAGGACTATTTATTTCACCAAACACACTGGATTATTGAATCGTCTGTATTTTAAACTGTAAAAGTTGGCTGAATGTCTTCCGGCCATGACCAATTTTCTCACCCTACAGACTGGATTATTTAACACCTGCATTTTAAACACTGAAGGTTGGATGCATGGCTTCCAACTAGGAAGAATTTTCTTATCCTGCGGATGGGACTGTTTAACATCGGAGTCTAAAACTCGACAAGCCGTATATATGCGACATCCACCCAGGACCAATTTTCTCACCCCACGAACTGGATTGTTTAACCTCAGAGTCGAAAACTTGACAGGCCGGGTATGCAACATATTCCCAGTATAAATTTCTTACCCTACAGACTAGATTATTTAACGTCTGCATCTTAAAGTCTAATGGTTGGATGTATGTCTTCCAGCCAGGACCAATTCTCTCACCCCGCGGACAGGACTGTTTAACCTCAAAGTCTAAAACTGAACAGGCCGTATATAAGCAACATCCACCCTGGACCAATTTCTCAGCCCGCGGACTGGATTGTTTAACCTAAGAATCTAAAACTCGACAGGCCGTATATATGCTACATCCACCCAGGACCAATTTTCTTACCCCACGGATTGTATTATTTAACCTGAGAGTCTAAAAGTCAACAGGCTGGATATGTGACATCCACCCAGTACCAATTTTCTCACCACGTGTACTGGATTATATAACATATACATCTTAAGGTCTATAGCTTGGTTATATATCTTCTGGCCAGGACCAATTTTCTCGCCCCACGGACTGGATTGTTTAATCTCAGAATCTAAAACTGGACAGGCCGTATATATATGCGACATCCATCCAGTACCAATTTTCTCACCCCACGGACTGGATTTTTTAACCTCAGAGTCAAAAACTCGACAGGCCAGGTATGCAACATCCTCCCAGCTAAAATATTCTTACCCTATGGACTGGATTATTTAACTTCAGCATCTCAAACACTAAAGGTTGGATGTATGTCTTCCACCTAGGACCAATTTTCTCACCCAGCGGACTGGGTCATTTAATGTCTGCATTTTAAACTCTAATGGGTACATGGATGTCTTACGGCCAGGACCAATTCTGTCACCCTGCGGACGGGACTGTTTAATATCAGAGTCTAAAACTCGACAAGCCGTATATTTGCGACATCTACCCACGACTAATTTTCTCAACCCACGGACTGGAATGTTTAACCTCAGAGTCAAAAACTCAACAGGCCGGGTATGCAACATCCTCCCAGCTAAAATATTCTTACCCTACAGACTGGATTTTTTAACTTCGGCATCTCAAACTCTAAAGGATGGTTGTATGATTTACAGCCAGGACCAATTTTCTTACTCCGTGGATGCGACTATTTAACCTCAGATTCTAAATCTCAACAGGCCGTATATATGCGATATCCACCCAGGACCAATTTTCTCACCCCGCGGACTGGATTTTTTAACCTCAGAGTCTAAAACTCGACAGGACGGATATGTGACATCCGCCGAGGACTAATTTTCTCACCCCACAGACTGGATTATTTAACATCAGCATCTTAAACTCTAAAGGTTGGATGTATGTCTTCCGGCCAGGACCAATTTTCTCACCCCGCGGACTGGACTGATTAACCTCAGAGTCTAAAACTCGACAGGAGGATTTGTGACATCCACCCAGGACTAATTTTCTCACCCCGCGTACTGGATTATTTAATGTCTGCATCTTAAACTCTAAAGGATGGATGTATGTCTTCTGGCCAGGACCAATTTTCTCACCCCACAGACTGTATTGATTACCCTTAGAGTCTAAAACTCGACAGGACGGATATGTGACATCCGCATAGGACTATTTATCTCACCAAACACACTGGATTATTGAATCGTCTGTATTTTAAACTGTAAAGGTTGGACGAATGTCTTCCGGCCAGGACCAATTTTCTCACCCTACGGACTGGATTATTTAACACCTGCATCTTAAACTCTGAAGGTTGGATGCATGGCTTTCAACTAGGAAGAATTTTCTTATCCTGCGGATGGGACTGTTTAACATCGGAGTCTAAAACTCGACAAGCCGTATATATGCGACATCCACCCAGGACCAATTTTCTCACCCCACGGACTGGATTGTTTAACCTCAGAGTCTAAAACTCAACAGGCCAGGTATGCAACATATTCCCAGTACCAATTTTCTTATCCTACAGACTAGATTATTTAACATCTGCATCTTAAAGTCTAATGGTTGGATGTATGTCTTCCAGCCAGGACCAATTCTCTCACCCCGCTGACAGGACTGTTTAACCTCAAAGTCTAAAACTGAACAGGCCGTATATAAGCAACATCCACCCTGGACCAATTTTCTCAGCCCGCGGACTGGATTGTTTAACCTAAGAATCTAAAACTCGACAGGCCGTATATATGCTACATCCACCCAGGACCAATTTTCTTACCCCACGGATTGTATTATTTAACCTGAGAGTCTAAAAGTCAACAGGCTGGATATGTGACATCCACCCATTACCAATTTTCTCACCACGTGTACTGGATTATATAACATATGCATTTTAAGGTCTATAGGTTGGTTATATATCTTCTGGCCAGGACCAATTTTCTCGCCCCACGGACTGGATTGTTTAACCTCAGAATCTAAAACTCGACAGGCCGTATATATATGCGACATCCATCCAGTACCAATTTTCTCACCCCACGGACTGGATTTTTTTAACCTCAGAGTCAAAAACTCGACAGGCCGGGTATGCAACATCCTCCCAGCTAAAATATTCTTACCCTATGGACTGGATTATTTAGCTTCAGCATCTCAAACACTAAAGGTTGGATGTATGTCTTCCGCCTAGGACCAATTTTCTCACCCAGCGGACTGGGTCATTTAATGTCTGCATTTTAAACTCTAATGGGTACATGGATGTCTTACGGCCAGGACCAATTCTGTCACCCTGCGGACGGGACTGTTTAATATCAGAGTCTAAAACTCGACAAGCCGTATATTTGCGACATCTACCCACGACTAATTTTCTCAACCCACGGACTGGAATGTTTAACCTCAGAGTCAAAAACTCAACAGGCCGGGTATGCAACATCCTCCCAGCTAAAATATTCTTACCCTACAGACTGGATTTTTTAACTTCGGCATCTCAAACTCTTAAGGATGGTTGTATGATTTACAACCAGGACCAATTTTCTTACTCCGTGGATGCGACTATTTAACCTCAGATTCTGAATCTCAACAGGCCGTATATATGCGATATCCACCCAGGACCAATTTTCTCACCCCGCGGACTGGATTTTTTAACCTCAGAGTCTAAAACTCGACAGGACGGATATGTGACATCCGCCGAGGACTAATTTTCTCACCCCACAGACTGGATTATTTAACATCAGCATCTTAAACTCTAAAGGTTGGATGTATGTCTTCCGGCCAGGACCAATTTTCTCACCCCGCGGACTGGACTGATTAACCTCAGAGTCTAAAACTCGACAGGAGGATTTGTGACATCCACCCAGGACTAATTTTCTCACCCCGCGTACTGGATTATTTAATGTCTGCATCTTAAACTCTAAAGGATGGATGTATGTCTTCTGGCCAGGACCAATTTTCTCACCCCACAGACTGTATTGATTACCCTTAGAGTCTAAAACTCGACAGGACGGATATGTGACATCCGCATAGGACTATTTATCTCACCAAACACACTGGATTATTGAATCGTCTGTATTTTAAACTGTAAAGGTTGGACGAATGTCTTCCGGCCAGGACCAATTTTCTCACCCTACGGACTGGATTATTTAACACCTGCATCTTAAACTCTGAAGGTTGGATGCATGGCTTCCAACTAGGAAGAATTTTCTTATCCTGCGGATGGGACTGTTTAACATCGGAGTCTAAAACTCGACAAGCCGTATATATGCGACATCCACCCAGGACCAATTTTCTCACCCCACGGACTGGATTGTTTAACCTCAGAGTCTAAAACTCAACAGGCCAGGTATGCAACATATTCCCAGTACCAATTTTCTTATCCTACAGACTAGATTATTTAACATCTGCATCTTAAAGTCTAATGGTTGGATGTATGTCTTCCAGCCAGGACCAATTCTCTCACCCCGCGGACAGGACTGTTTAACCTCAAAGTCTAAAACTGAACAGGCCGTATATAAGCAACATCCACCCTGGACCAATTTTCTCAGCCCGCGGACTGGATTGTTTAACCTAAGAATCTAAAACTCGACAGGCCGTATATATGCTACATCCACCCAGGACCAATTTTCTTACCCCACGGATTGTATTATTTAACCTGAGAGTCTAAAAGTCAACAGGCTGGATATGTGACATCCACCCATTACCAATTTTCTCACCACGTGTACTGGATTATATAACATATGCATTTTAAGGTCTATAGGTTGGTTATATATCTTCTAGCCAGGACCAATTTTCTCGCCCCACGGACTGGATTGTTTAAACTCAGAATCTAAAACTCGACAGGCCGTATATATATGCGACATCCATCCAGTACCAATTTTCTCACCCCACGGACTGGATTTTTTTAACCTCAGAGTCAAAAACTCGACAGGCCGGGTATGCAACATCCTCCCAGCTAAAATATTCTTACCCTATGGACTGGATTATTTAGCTTCAGCATCTCAAACACTAAAGGTTGGATGTATGTCTTCCGCCTAGGACCAATTTTCTCACCCAGCGGACTGGGTCATTTAATGTCTGCATTTTAAACTCTAATGGGTACATGGATGTCTTACGGCCAGGACCAATTCTGTCACCCTGCGGACGGGACTGTTTAATATCAGAGTCTAAAACTCGACAAGCCGTATATTTGCGACATCTACCCACGACTAATTTTCTCAACCCACGGACTGGAATGTTTAACCTCAGAGTCAAAAACTCAACATGCCGGGTATGCAACATCCTCCCAGCTAAAATATTCTTACCCTACAGACTGGATTTTTTAACTTCGGCATCTCAAACTCTAAAGGATGGTTGTATGATTTACAGCCAGGACCAATTTTCTTACTCCGTGGATGCGACTATTTAACCTCAGATTCTGAATCTCAACAGGCCGTATATATGCGATATCCACCCAGGACCAATTTTCTCACCCCGCGGACTGGATTTTTTAACCTCAGAGTCTAAAACTGGACAGGACGGATATGTGACATCCGCCGAGGACTAATTTTCTCACCCCACAGACTAGATTATTTAACATCAGCATCTTAAACTCTAAAGGTTGGATGTATGTCTTCCGGCCAGGACCAATTTTCTCACCCCGCGGACTGGACTGATTAACCTCAGAGTCTAAAACTCGACAGGAGGATATGTGACATCCACACAGGACTAATTTTCTCACCCCGCGTACTGGATTATTTAATGTCTGCATCTTAAACTCTAAAGGATGGATGTATGTCTTCTGGCCAGGACCAATTTTCTCATCCCACAGACTGTATTGATTACCCTTAGAGTCTAAAACTCGACAGGACGGATATGTGACATCCGCATAGGACTATTTATCTCACCAAACACACTGGATTATTGAATCGTCTGTATTTTAAACTGTAAAGGTTGGACGAATGTCTTCCGGCCAGGACCAATTTTCTCACCCTACGGACTGGATTATTTAACACCTGCATCTTAAACCCTGAAGGTTGGATGCATGGCTTCCAACTAGGAAGAATTTTCTTATCCTGCGGATGGGACTGTTTAACATCGGAGTCTAAAACTCGACAAGCCGTATATATGCGACATCCACCCAGGACCAATTTTCTCACCCCACGGACTGGATTGTTTAACCTCAGAGTCTAAAACTCAACAGGCCAGGTATGCAACATATTCCCAGTACCAATTTTCTTATCCTACAGACTAGATTATTTAACGTCTGCATCTTAAAGTCTAATGGTTGGATGTTTGTCTTCCAGCCAGGACCAATTCTCTCACCCCGCGGACAGGACTGTTTAACCTCAAAGTCTAAAACTGAACAGGCCGTATATAAGCAACATCCACCCTGGACCAATTTTCTCAGCCCGCGGACTGGATTGTTTAACCTAAGAATCTAAAACTCGACAGGCCGTATATATGCTACATCCACCCAGGACCAATTTTCTTACCCCACGGATTGTATTATTTAACCTGAGAGTCTAAAAGTCAACAGGCTGGATATGTGACATCCACCCATTACCAATTTTCTCACCACGTGTACTGGATTATATAACATATGCATTTTAAGGTCTATAGGTTGGTTATATATCTTCTGGCCAGGACCAATTTTCTCGCCCCACGGACTGGATTGTTTAACCTCAGAATCTAAAACTCGACAGGCCGTATATATATATGCGACATCCATCCAGTACCAATTTTCTCACCCCACGGACTGGATTTTTTAACCTCAGAGTCAAAAACTCGACAGGCCGGGTATGCAACATCCTCCCAGCTAAAATATTCTTACCCTCTGGACTGGATTATTTAGCTTCAGCATCTCAAACACTAAAGGTTGGATGTATGTCTTCCGCCTAGGACCAATTTTCTCACCCAGCGGACTGGGTCATTTAATGTCTGCATTTTAAACTCTAATGGGTACATGGATGTCTTACGGCCAGGACCAATTCTGTCACCCTGCGGACGGGACTGTTTAATATCAGAGTCTAAAACTCGACAAGCCGTATATTTGCGACATCTACCCACGACTAATTTTCTCAACCCACGGACTGGAATGTTTAACCTCAAAGTCAAAAACTCAACAGGCCGGGTATGCAACATATTCCCAGTACCAATTTTCTTATCCTACAGACTAGATTATTTAACGTCTGCATCTTAAAGTCTAATGGTTGGATGTATGTCTTCCAGCCAGGACCAATTCTCTCACCCCGCGGACAGGACTGTTTAACCTCAAAGTCTAAAACTGAACAGGCCGTATATAAGCAACATCCACCCTGGACCAATTTTCTCAGCCCGCGGACTGGATTGTTTAACCTAAGAATCTAAAACTCGACAGGCCGTATATATGCTACATCCACCCAGGACCAATTTTCTTACCCCACGGATTGTATTATTTAACCTGAGAGTCTAAAAGTCAACAGGCTGGATATGTGACATCCACCCATTACCAATTTTCTCACCACGTGTACTGGATTATATAACATATGCATTTTAAGGTCTATAGGTTGGTTATATATCTTCTGGCCAGGACCAATTTTCTCGCCCCACGGACTGGATTGTTTAACCTCAGAATCTAAAACTCGACAGGCCGTATATATATATGCGACATCCATCCAGTACCAATTTTCTCACCCCACGGACTGGATTTTTTAACCTCAGAGTCAAAAACTCGACAGGCCGGGTATGCAACATCCTCCCAGCTAAAATATTCTTACCCTCTGGACTGGATTATTTAGCTTCAGCATCTCAAACACTAAAGGTTGGATGTATGTCTTCCGCCTAGGACCAATTTTCTCACCCAGCGGACTGGGTCATTTAATGTCTGCATTTTAAACTCTAATGGGTACATGGATGTCTTACGGCCAGGACCAATTCTGTCACCCTGCGGACGGGACTGTTTAATATCAGAGTCTAAAACTCGACAAGCCGTATATTTGCGACATCTACCCACGACTAATTTTCTCAACCCACGGACTGGAATGTTTAACCTCAAAGTCAAAAACTCAACAGGCCGGGTATGCAACATCCTCCCAGCTAAAATATTCTTACCCTACAGACTGGATTTTTTAACTTCGGCATCTCAAACTCTAAAGGATGGTTGTATGATTTACAGCCAGGACCAATTTTCTCACTCCGTGGATGCGACTATTTAACCTCAGATTCTGAATCTCAACAGGCCGTATATATGCGATATCCACCCAGGACCAATTTTCTCACCCCGCAGACTGGATTTTTTAACCTCAGAGTCTAAAACTCGACAGGACGGATATGTGACATCCGCCGAGGACTAATTTTCTCACCCCACAGACTAGATTATTTAACATCAGCATCTTAAACTCAAAAGGATGGATGTATGTCTTCTGGCCAGGACCAATTTTCTCACCCCTTAGACTGGATTGATTAACCTTAGAGTCTAAAACTCGACAGGACGGATATGTGACATCCGCATAGGACTATTTATTTTACCAAACACACTGGATTATTGAATCGTCTGTATTTTAAACTGTAAAGGTTGGACGAATGTCTTCCGGCCAGGACCAATTTTCTCACCCTACGGACTGGATTATTTAACACCTGCATCTTAAACTCTGAAGGTTGGATGCATGGCTTCCAACTAGGAAGAATTTTCTTATCCTGCGGATGGGACTGTATAACATCGGAGTCTAAAACTCGACAAGCCGTATATATGCGACATCCACCCAGGACCAATTTTCTCACCCCACGAACTGGATTGTTTAACCTCAGAGTCTAATACTCGACAGGCCGGGTATGCAACATATTCGCAGTACCAATTTTCTTACCCTACAGACTAGATTATTTAACGTCTGCATCTTAAAGTCTAATGGTTGGATGTATGTCTTCCAGCCAGGACCAATTCTCTCACCCCGCGGACAGGACTGTTTAACCTCAAAGTCTAAAACTGAACAGGCCGTATATAAGCAACATTCACCCTGGACCAATTTTCTCAGCCCGCGGACTGGATTGTTTAACCTAAGAATCTAAAACTCGACAGGCCGTATATATGCTACATCCACCCAGGACCAATTTTCTTACCCCACGGATTGTATTATTTAACCTGAGAGTCTAAAAGTCAACAGGCTGGATATGTGACATCCACCCAGTACCAATTTTGTCACCACGTGTACTGGATTATATAACATATGTATCTTAAGGTCTATAGGTTGGTTATATATCTTCTGGCCAGGACCAATTTTCTCGCCCCACGGACTGGATTGTTTAACCTCAGAATCTAAAACTCGACAGGCCGTATATATATGCGACATCATCCAGTACCAATTTTCTCACCCCACGGACTGGATTTTTTAACCTCAGAGTCAAAAATTCGACAGGCCGGGTATGCAACATCCTCCCAGCTAAAATTTTCTAACCCTATGGACTGGATTATTTAACTTCAGCATCTCAAACACTAAAGGTTGGATGTATGTCTTCCGCCTAGGACCAATTTTCTCACCCAGCGGACTGGGTCATTTAATGTCTGCATTTTAAACTCTAATGGGTACATGGATGTCTTACGGCCAGGACCAATTCTGTCACCCTGCGGACGGGACTGTTTAATATCAGAGTCTAAAACTCGACAAGCCGTATATTTGCGACATCTACCCACGACCAATTTTCTCAACCCACGGACTGGAATATTTAACCTCAGAGTCAAAAACTCGACAGGCCGGGTATGCAACATCCTCCCAGCTAAAATATTCTTACCCTACAGACTGGATTTTTTAACTTCGGCATCTCAAACTCTAAAGGATGGTTGTATGATTTACAGCCAGGACCAATTTTCTCACCCCGTGGATGCGACTATTTAACCTCAGATTCTGAATCTCAACAGGCCGTATATATGCGATATCCACCCAGGACCAATTTTCTTACCCCGCGGACTGGATTTTTTAACCTCAGAGTCTAAAACTCGACAGGACTGATATGTGACATCCGCCGAGGACTAATTTTCTCACCCCACAGACTAGATTATTTAACATCAGCATCTTAAATTCTAAAGGTTGGATGTATGTTTTCCGGCCAGGACCAATTTTCTCACCCCGCAGACTGGACTGATTAACCTCAGAGTCTAAAACTAAACAGGAGGATATGTGACATCCACCCAGGACTAATTTTCTCACCCCGCGTACTGGATTATTTAATGTCTGCATCTTAAACTCTAAAGGATGGATGGATGTCTTCTGGCCAGGACCAATTTTCTCACCCCTCAGACTGGATTGATTAACCTTAGAGTCTAAAACTCGACAGGACGGATATATGACATCTGCATAGGACTATTTATTTCACCAAACACACTGGATTATTGAATCGTCTGTATTTTAAACTGTAAAAGTTGGACGAATGTCTTCCGGCCATGACCAATTTTCTCACCCTACAGACTGGATTATTTAACACCTGCATCTTAAACACTGAAGGTTGGATGCATGGCTTCCAACTTGGAAGAATTTTCTTATCCTGCGGATGGGACTGTTTAACATCGGAGTCTAAAACTCGACAAGCCGTATATATGCGACATCCACCCAGGACCAATTTTCTCACCCCACGAACTGGATTGTTTAACCTCAGAGTCGAAAACTTGACAGGCCGGGTATGCAACATATTCCCAGTACCAATTTCTTACCCTACAGACTAGATTATTTAACGTCTGCATCTTAAAGTCTAATGGTTGGATGTATGTCTTCCAGCCAGGACCAATTCTCTCACCCCGCGGACAGGACTGTTTAACCTCAAAGTCTAAAACTGAACAGGCCGTATATAAGCAACATCCACCCTGGACCAATTTTCTCAGCCCGCGGACTGGATTGTTTAACCTACGAATCTAAAACTCGACAGGCCGTATATATGCTACATCCACCCAGGACCAATTTTCTTACCCCACGGATTGTATTATTTAACCTGAGAGTCTAAAAGTCAACAGGCTGGATATGTGACATCCATCCATTACCAATTTTCTCACCACATGTACTGGATTATATAACATATGCATTTTAAGGTCTATAGGTTGGTTATATATCTTCTGGCCAGGACCAATTTTCTCGCCCCACGGACTGGATTGTTTAAACTCAGAATCTAAAACTCGACAGGCCGTATTTATATGCGACATCCATCCAGTACCAATTTTCTCACCCCACGGACTGGATTTTTTTTAACCTCAGAGTCAAAAACTCGACAGGCCGGGTATGCAACATCCTCCCAGCTAAAATATTCTTACCCTATGGACTGGATTATTTAGCTTCAGCATCTCAAACACTAAAGGTTGGTTGTATGTCTTCCGCCTAGGACCAATTTTCTCACCCAGCGGACTGGGTCATTTAATGTCTGCATTTTAAACTCTAATGGGTACATGGATGTCTTACGGCCAGGACCAATTCTGTCACCCTGCGGACGGGACTGTTTAATATCAGAGTCTAAAACTCGACAAGCCGTATATTTGCGACATCTACCCACGACCAATTTTCTCAACCCACGGACTGGAATATTTAACCTCAGAGTCAAAAACTCGACAGGCCGGGTATGCAACATCCTCCCAGCTAAAATATTCTTACCCTACAGACTGGATTTTTTAACTTCGGCATCTCAAACTCTAAAGGATGGTTGTATGATTTACAGCCAGGACCAATTTTCTCACCCCGTGGATGCGACTATTTAACCTCAGATTCTGAATCTCAACAGGCCGTATATATGCGATATCCACCCAGGACCAATTTTCTTACCCCGCGGACTGGATTTTTTAACCTCAGAGTCTAAAACTCGACAGGACGGATATGTGACATCCGCCGAGGACTAATTTTCTCACCCCACAGACTAGATTATTTAACATCAGCATCTTAAATTCTAAAGGTTGGATGTATGTTTTCCGGCCAGGACCAATTTTCTCACCCCGCAGACTGGACTGATTAACCTCAGAGTCTAAAACTAAACAGGAGGATATGTGACATCCACCCAGGACTAATTTTCTCACCCCGCGTACTGGATTATTTAATGTCTGCATCTTAAACTCTAAAGGATTGATGGATGTCTTCTGGCCAGGACCAATTTTCTCACCCCTCAGACTGGATTGATTAACCTTAGAGTCTAAAACTCGACAGGACGGATATATGACATCCGCATAGGACTATTTATTTCACCAAACACACTGGATTATTGAATCGTCTGTATTTTAAACTGTAAAAGTTGGACGAATGTCTTCCGGCCATGACCAATTTTCTCACCCTACAGACTGGATTATTTAACACCTGCATCTTAAACACTGAAGGTTGGATGCATGGCTTCCAACTTGGAAGAATTTTCTTATCCTGCGGATGGGACTGTTTAACATCGGAGTCTAAAACTCGACAAGCCGTATATATGCGACATCCACCCAGGACCAATTTTCTCACCCCACGAACTGGATTGTTTAACCTCAGAGTCGAAAACTTGACAGGCCGGGTATGCAACATATTCCCAGTACCAATTTCTTACCCTACAGACTAGATTATTTAACGTCTGCATCTTAAAGTCTAATGGTTGGATGTATGTCTTCCAGCCAGGACCAATTCTCTCACCCCGCGGACAGGACTGTTTAACCTCAAAGTCTAAAACTGAACAGGCCGTATATAAGCAACATCCACCCTGGACCAATTTTCTCAGCCCGCGGACTGGATTGTTTAACCTACGAATCTAAAACTCGACAGGCCGTATATATGCTACATCCACCCAGGACCAATTTTCTTACCCCACGGATTGTATTATTTAACCTGAGAGTCTAAAAGTCAACAGGCTGGATATGTGACATCCATCCATTACCAATTTTCTCACCACGTGTACTGGATTATATAACATATGCATTTTAAGGTCTATAGGTTGGTTATATATCTTCTGGCCAGGACCAATTTTCTCGCCCCACGGACTGGATTGTTTAAACTCAGAATCTAAAACTCGACAGGCCGTATTTATATGCGACATCCATCCAGTACCAATTTTCTCACCCCACGGACTGGATTTTTTTTAACCTCAGAGTCAAAAACTCGACAGGCCGGGTATGCAACATCCTCCCAGCTAAAATATTCTTACCCTATGGACTGGATTATTTAGCTTCAGCATCTCAAACACTAAAGGTTGGTTGTATGTCTTCCGCCTAGGACCAATTTTCTCACCCAGCGGACTGGGTCATTTAATGTCTGCATTTTAAACTCTAATGGGTACATGGATGTCTTACGGCCAGGACCAATTCTGTCACCCTGCGGACGGGACTGTTTAATATCAGAGTCTAAAACTCGACAAGCCGTATATTTGCGACATCTACCCACGACCAATTTTCTCAACCCACGGACTGGAATATTTAACCTCAGAGTCAAAAACTCGACAGGCCGGGTATGCAACATCCTCCCAGCTAAAATATTCTTACCCTACAGACTGGATTTTTTAACTTCGGCATCTCAAACTCTAAAGGATGGTTGTATGATTTACAGCCAGGACCAATTTTCTCACCCAGTGGATGCGACTATTTAACCTCAGATTCTGAATCTCAACAGGCCGTATATATGCGATATCCACCCAGGACCAATTTTCTTACCCCGCGGACTGGATTTTTTAACCTCAGAGTCTAAAACTCGACAGGACGGATATGTGACATCCGCCGAGGACTAATTTTCTCACCCCACAGACTAGATTATTTAACATCAGCATCTTAAATTCTAAAGGTTGGATGTATGTTTTCCGGCCAGGACCAATTTTCTCACCCCGCAGACTGGACTAATTAACCTCAGAGTCTAAAACTAAACAGGAGGATATGTGACATCCACCCAGGACTAATTTTCTCACCCCGCGTACTGGATTATTTAATGTCTGCATCTTAAACTCTAAAGGATGGATGGATGTCTTCTGGCCAGGACCAATTTTCTCACCCCTCAGACTGGATTGATTAACCTTAGAGTCTAAAACTCGACAGGACGGATATATGACATCTGCATAGGACTATTTATTTCACCAAACACACTGGATTATTGAATCGTCTGTATTTTAAACTGTAAAAGTTGGACGAATGTCTTCCGGCCATGACCAATTTTCTCACCCTACAGACTGGATTATTTAACACCTGCATCTTAAACACTGAAGGTTGGATGCATGGCTTCCAACTTGGAAGAATTTTCTTATCCTGCGGATGGGACTGTTTAACATCGGAGTCTAAAACTCGACAAGCCGTATATATGCGACATCCACCCAGGACCAATTTTCTCACCCCACGGACTGGATTGTTTAACCTCAGAGTCTAAAACTCAACAGGCCAGGTATGCAACATATTCCCTGTACCAATTTTCTTATCCTACAGACTAGATTATTTAACGTCTGCATCTTAAAGTCTAATGGTTGGATGTATGTCTTCCAGCCAGGACCAATTCTCTCACCCCGCGGACAGGACTGTTTAACCTCAAAGTCTAAAACTGAACAGGCCGTATATAAGCAACATCCACCCTGGACCAATTTTCTCAGCCCGCGGACTGGATTGTTTAACCTAAGAATCTAAAACTCGACAGGCCGTATATATGCTACATCCACCCAGGACCAATTTTCTTACCCCACGGATTGTATTATTTAACCTGAGAGTCTAAAAGTCAACAGGCTGGATATGTGACATCCACCCATTACCAATTTTCTCACCACGTGTACTGGATTATATAACATATGCATTTTAAGGTCTATAGGTTGGTTATATATCTTCTGGCCAGGACCAATTTTCTCGCCCCACGGACTGGATTGTTTAACCTCAGAATCTAAAACTCGACAGGCCGTATATATATGCGACATCCATCCAGTACCAATTTTCTCACCCCACGGACTGGATTTTTTTAACCTCAGAGTCAAAAACTCGACAGGCCGGGTATGCAACATCCTCCCAGCTAAAATATTCTTACCCTATGGACTGGATTATTTAGCTTCAGCATCTCAAACACTAAAGGTTGGATGTATGTCTTCCGCCTAGGACCAATTTTCTCACCCAGCGGACTGGGTCATTTAATGTCTGCATTTTAAACTCTAATGGGTACATGGATGTCTTACGGCCAGGACCAATTCTGTCACCCTGCGGACGGGACTGTTTAATATCAGAGTCTAAAACTCGACAAGCCGTATATTTGCGACATCTACCCACGACTAATTTTCTCAACCCACGGACTGGAATGTTTAACCTCAGAGTCAAAAACTCGACAGGCCGGGTATGCAACATCCTCCCAGCTAAAATATTCTTACCCTACAGACTGGATTTTTTAACTTCGGCATCTCAAACTCTAAAGGATGGTTGTATGATTTACAGCCAGGACCAATTTTCTCACTCCGTGGATGCGACTATTTAACCTCAGATTCTGAATCTCAACAGGCCGTATATATACGATATCGACTCAGGACCAATTTTCTCACCCCGCGGACTGGATTTTTTAACCTCAGAGTCTAAAACTCGACAGGACGGATATGTGACATCCGCCGAGGACTAATTTTCTCACCCCACAGACTAGATTATTTAACATCAGCATCTTAAACTCTAAAGGTTGGATGTATGTCTTCCGGCCAGGACCAATTTTCTCACCCCGCGTACTGGACTGATTAACCTCAGAGTCTAGAACTCGACAGGAGGATATGTGACATCCACCCAGGACTAATTTTCTCACCCCGCGTACTGGATTATTTAATGTCTGCATCTTAAACTCTAAAGGATGGATGTATGTCTTCTGACCAAGACCAATTTTCTCACCCCTCAGACTGGATTGATTAACCTTAGAGTCTAAAACTCGACAGGACGGATATGTGACATCCGCATAGGACTATTTATCTCACCAAACATACTGGATTATTGAATCGTCTGTATTTTAAACTGTAAAGGTTGGATGAATGTCTTCCGGCCAGGACCAATTTTCTCACCCTACGGACTGGATTATTTAACACCTGCATTTTAAACTCTGAAGGTTGGATGCATTGCTTCCAACTAGGAAGAATTTTCTTATCCTGCGGATGGGACTGTTTAACGTCAGAGTCAAAAACTCGACAAGCCCTTATATATGCGACATCCACCCAGGACCAATTTTCTCACCCTTACGGACTGGATTGTTTAACCTCAGAGTCTAAAACTTGACAGGCCGGGTATGCAACATATTCCCAGTACCAATTTTCTTTCCCTACAGACTAGATTATTTAACGTCTGCATCTTAAAGTCTAATGGTTGGATGTATGTCTTCCAGCCAGGACCAATTCTCTCACCCCGCGGACAGGACTGTTTAACCTCAAAGTCTAAAACTGAACAGGCCGTATATAAGCAACATCCACCCTGGACCAATTTTCTTAGCCCGCGGACTGGATTGTTTAACCTAAGAATCTAAAACTCGACAGGCCGTATATATGCTACATCCACCCAGGACCAATTTTCTTACCCCACTGATTGTATTATTTAACCTGAGAGTCTAAAAGTCAACAGGCTGGATATGTGACATCCACCCAGTACCAATTTTCTCACCACGTGTACTGGATTATATAACATATGCATCTTAAGCTCTATAGGTTGGTTATATGTCTTCTGGCCAAGTTCCATTTTCTCGCCCAACGGACTGGATTGTTTAACCTCAGAATCTAAAACATGACAGGCTGTATATATATGCGACATCCATCCAGTACCAATTTTCTCACCCCACGGACTGGATTTTTTAACCTCAGAGTCAAAAACTCGACAGGACGGGTATGCAACATCCTCCCAGCTAAAATATTCTTACCCAATGGATTGGATTATTTAGCTTCAGCATCTCAAACACTAAAGGTTGGATGTATGTCTTCCGTCCAGGACCAATTTTCTCACCCAGCGTACTGGGTCATTTAATGTCTGCATTTTAAACTCTAATGGGTACATGGATGTCTAACGGCCAGGACCAATTCTGTCACCCTGCGGATGGGACTGTTTAATATCAGAGTCTAAAACTCGACAAGCCGTATTTAAGCGACATCCACCCAGGACTAATTTTCTCACCCCACGGACTGGATTGTTTAAGCTCAGAGTCTAAAACTCGACAGGACGGATATGTGACATTCGCCCAGGACTAATTTGCTTACTCACCCGGACTGGATTATTTAACGTCTGCATATTAAACTCTGAAGGTTGGATGTATGTCTTCCGCCCAGGACTAATTTTCTTATCCTACTGACTGGGTTATTTAATGTCTGCATTTTAAATTCGAATGGGTACATGCATGTTTTACGGCCAGGACCAATTCTCTCACCCCACGGATGGCACTGTTTAATATCAGAGTCTAAAACTCAACAAGCCGTATATATGCGACATCCAACCAGGACTAATTTTCTCACCCCACAGTCTGGATTTTTTAACCTCAAAGTCGAAAACTCGACAGGCCGGGTATGCAACATCCTCTCAGCTAAAATATTCTTACCCTATGGACTGGATTATTTAACTTCAGCATCTCAAACTGTAAAGGTTGGATGTATGTCTTCTGCCCAGGACCAATTTTCTCACCCTGCGGACTGGGTCATTTAATGTCTGCATTTTAAACTCGAATGGGTACATGGATGTCTAACAGCCAGGACCAATTCTCTCCCCCTGCAGACGGGACTGTTTAATATCAGAGTCTAAAACTTGACAAGCCGTATATATATGCGATATCCACCCAGGACCAATTTTCTCACCCCACGGACTGGATTGTTTAACCTCAGAGTCTAAAACTCGACAGGACGGATATGTGAAATCCGCCCAGGACTAATTTGTTTACTCACCCGGACTGGATTATTTAACGTCTGCATCTTAAACTCTAAAGGTTGGATGTATGTCTTCCGCCCAGGACAAATTTTCTCAGCATGCGGACTGGGTCATTTAATGTCTGCATTTTAAACTCTAATGGGTACATGGATGTCTTACAGCCAGGACCAATTCTCTCACCCCATGGACGGGACTGTTTAATATCAGAGTTTAAAACTCGACAAGCCGTATATATGCGACATACACCCAGGACTAATTTTCACACCCCACAGACTGGATTGTTTAACATCAGAGTCTAAAACTTAACAGGCCGGGTATGCAACATATTCCCAGCACCAATTTTCTTACCCTACGGACTAGATTATTTAACATCTGCATCTTAAAGGTTAATAGTTGGACTGGGTCATTTAATATCTGCATTTTAAACTCTAATGGGTACATGGATGTCTTACAGCCAGGACCAATTCTCTCACCCCGAGGACGTCACTGTTTAACCTCAAAGTATAAAACTCAACAGGCCGTATATAAGCAACATCCACCCTGGACCAATTTTCTCACCACGCGTACTGGATTATTTAACGTATGCATCCTAAACTCTATAGGTTGGATGTATGATTACCGTCCAGGACCAATTTTCTCGCCCCACGGACTGGATTGTTTAACCTCAGAGTCTTAAACTCGACAGGCCGTATATATGTGACATCCATCCAGGACCAATTTTCTCACCCCACGGACTGGATTTTTTACCCTCAGAGTTGAAAACTCGACAGGCCAGGTATGCAACATCCTCCCAGCTAAAATATTCTTACCCTACGGACTGGATTTATTTAGCTTCAGCATCTCAAACTCAAAGGATGGTTGTATGTTTTACAGCGAGGACCAATTTTCTCACCCCGTGGATGCGACTATTTAACCTCAGAGTCTAAAACTCAACAGGCCATATATATGCGAGATCCACCCTGGACCAATTTTTTTACACAGCGGATTGGATTTTTTAACCTCAGAGTCTACAACTCGACAGGACAGATATGTGACATCTGCCCAGGACTAATTTTCTCACCCCGCGGACTAGATTATTTAACATCAGCATCTTAAACTCTAAAGGTTGGATGTATGTCTTCCGGCCAGGACCAATTTTTACACCCCGCGGACTGGACTGATTAACCTCAGAGTCTAAAACTCGACAGGACGGATATGTGACATCCATCCAGGACTAATTTTCTCACCCCGCGTTCTTGATTATTTAATGTCTGCATCTTAAACTCTAAAGGATGGATGTACTGTATGTCTTCTGGCCAGGACCAATTTTCTCACCCCACGGACTGGATTGATTAACCTCAGAGTCTAAAACTCGACAGGACGGATATGTGACATCCGCCCAGGACTAATTTTCTCACCCCTCAGACTAGATTATTTAACATCAGCATCTTAAACTCTAAAGGTTGGATGTATGTCTTCCGGCCAGGACCAATTTTTACACCCCGCGGACTGGACTGATTAACCTCAGAGTCTAAAACTCGACAGGACGGATATGTGACATCCATCCAGGACTAATTTTCTCACCCCGCGTACTGGATTATTTAATGTCTGCATCTTAAACTCTAAAGGATGGATGTATGTCTTCTGGCCAGGACCAATTTTCTCACCCCTCAGACTGGATTGATTACCCTTAGAGTCTAAAACTCGACAGGACGGATTTGTGACATCCGCATAGGACTATTTAATTCACCAAACAAACTGGATTATTAAATCGTCTGTATTTTAAACTGTACAGGTTGGATGAATGTCTTCTGGCCAGGACCAATTTTCTCACCCTACGGACTGTATTATTTAACACCTGCATCTTAAACTCTGAAGGTTGGATGCATGGCTTCCAAGTAGGAAGAATTTCTTATCCTGCGGATGGGACTGTTTAACATCGGAGTCTAAAACTCGACAAGCCGTATATATGCGACATCCACCCAGGACCAATTTTCTCACCCCACGAACTGGATTGTTTAACCTCAGAGTCTAAAACTCGACAGGCCGGGTATGCAACATATTCCCAGTACCAATTTTCTTACCCTACAGACTAGATTATTTAACGTCTGCATCTTAAAGTCTAATGGTTGGATGTATGTCTTCCAGCCAGAACCAATTCTCTCACCCTGCGGACAGGACTGTTTAACCTCAAAGTCTAAAACTGAACAGGCCGTATATAAGCAACATCCACCCTGGACCAATTTTCTCAGCCCACGGACTGGATTGTTTAACCTAAGAATCTAAAACTCGACAGGCCGTATATATGCTACATCCACCCAGGACCAATTTTCTTACCCCACGGATTGTATTATCTAACCTGAGAGTCTAAAAGTCAACAGGCTGGATATGTGACATCCACCCAGTACCAATTTTCTCACCACGTGTACTGGATTATATAACATATGCATCTTAAGATCTCTAGGTTGTTTATATGTCTTCTGGCCAGGACCAATTTTCTCGCCCCACGGACTGGATTGTTTAACCTCAGAATCTAAAACTCGATAGACCGTATATATATGCGACATCCATCGAATACCAATTTTTTCACCCCACAGACTGGATTTTTTAACCTCAGAGTCAAAAACTCGACAGGCCGAGTATGCAACATCCTCCCAGCTAAAATATTCTTACCCTATGGACTGGATTATTTAAATTCAGCATCTCAAACACTAAAGGTTGGATGTATGTCTTCCGTCCAGGACCAAGATTCTCACCCAGTGGACTGGGTCATTTAATGTCTGCATTTTAAACTCTAATGGGTACATGGATGTCTTACGGCCAGGACCAATTCTGTCACCCTGCGGACGGGACTGTTTAATATCAGAGTCTAAATCTCGACAAGCCGTATATATGCGACATCTACCCACAACCAATTTTCTCAACCCACGGACTGGAATGTTTAACCTCAGAGTCAAAAACTCGACAGGCCGGGTATGCAACATCCTCCCAGCTAAAATATTCTTATCCTACAGACTGGATTTTTTAACTTCGGCATCTCAAACTCTAAAGGATGGTTGTATGATTTACAGCCAGGACCAATTTTCTCACCCCGTGGATGCGACTATTTAACCTCAGATTCTGAATCTCAACAGGCCGTATATATGCGATATCCACCCAGGGCCAATTTTCTCACCCCACGGACTGGATTTTTTAACCTCAGAGTCTAAAACTCGACAGGACGGATATGTGACATCCGCCCAGGACTAATTTTCTCACCCCACAGACTAGCTTATTTAACATCAGCATCTTAAACTCTAAAGGTTGGATGTATATCTTCCGGCCATGACCAATTTTCTCACCCCGCGGACTGGACTGATTAACCTCAGAGTCTAAAACTCAACAGGAGGATATGTGATATCCGCCCAGGACTAATTTTCTCACCCCACAGACAAGATTATTTAACATCAGCATCTTAAACTCTAAAGGTTGGATGTATGTCTTCCAGCCAGGACCAATTTTCTCACCCCACAGACTGGATTAATTACCCTTAGAGTCTAAAACTCGACAGGACGGATATGTGACATCCGCATAGGACTATTTATCTCACCAAACACACTGGATTATTGAATCGTCTGTATTTTAAACTGTAAAGGTTGGACGAATGTCTTCCGTCCAGGATCAATTTTCTCACCCTACAGACTGGATTATTTAACACCTGCATCTTAAACTCTGAAGGTTGGATGCATGGCTTCCAACTAGGAAGAATTTTCTTATCCTGCGGATGGGACTGTTTAACATCGGAGTCTAAAACTCGACAAGCCGTATATATGCGACATCCACCCAGGACCAATTTTCTCACCCCACGGACTGGATTGTTTAACCTCAGAGTCTAAAACTCGACAGGCCGGGTATGCAACATATTCCCAGTACCAATTTTCTTACCCTACAGACTAGATTATTTAACGTCTGCATCTTAAAGTCTAATGGTTGGATGTATGTCTTCCAGCCAGGACCAAATCTCTCACCCCGCGGACAGGACTGTTTTACCTCAAAATCTAAAACTGGACAATTTTCTTACACAGCGGATTGGATTTTTTAACCTCAGAGTCTACAACTCGACAGGACAGATATGTGACATCCGCCCAGGACTAATTTTCTCACCCCGCGGACTAGATTATTTAACATCAGCATCTTAAACTCTAAAGGTTGGATGTATGTCTTCCGGCCAGGACCAATTTTCTCACCCCGCGGACTGGACTGATTAACCTCAGAGTCTAAAACTCGACAGGACGGATATGTGACATCCATCCAGGACTAATTTTCTCACCCCACGTTCTTGATTATTTAATGTCTACATCTTAAACTCTAAAGGATGGATGTACTGTATGTCTTCTGGCCAGGACCAATTTTCTCACCCCACGGACTGGATTGATTAACATCAGTGTCTAAAACTCGACACGACAGATATGTGACATCCGCATAGGACTATTTATCTCACCCTACAGACTGGATTATTTAACACCTGCATCTTAAACTCTGAAGGTTGGATGCATGGCTTCCAACTAGGAAGAATTTTCTTATCCTGCGGATGGGACTGTTTAACATCGGAGTCTAAAACTCGACAAGCCGTATATATGCGACATCCACCCAGGACCAATTTTCTCACCGCACGGACTGGATTGTTTAACCTCAGAGTCTAAAACTCGACAGGCTGGGTATGCAACATATTCCCATTACCAATTTTCTTACCCTACAGACTAGATTATTTGACGTCTGCATATTATAGTCTAATGGTTGGATGTATGTTTTCCAGCCAGGACCAATTCTCTCACCGCGCGGATAGGACTGTTTAACCTCAAAGTCTAAAACTGAACAGTCCGTATATAAGAAACATCCACCCTGGACCGATTTTCTCAGCCCGTGGACTGGATTGTTTAACCTCAGAATTTAAAACTCGACAGGCCATATATATGCTACATCCACCCAGGACCAATTTTCTTACCCCATGGATTGTATTATTTAACCTGAGAGTCTAAAAGTCAACAGGCCGGATGTGTGACATCCACCCAGGACCAATTTTCTCACCACGCTTACTGGATTATATAACATATGCATCTTAAACTCTATAGGTTGGATATATGTCTTCTAGCCAGGACCAATTTTCTCGCCCCATGGACTGGATTGTTTAACCTCAGATTCTAAAACTCGACAGGCTGTATATATATGCGACATCCATCCACTACCAATGTTCTCACCCCACGGACTGGATTTTTTAACCTCAAAGTTGAAAACTCGACAGGCCGGGTATGCAACATCCTCCCAGCTAAAATATTCTTACCCTATGGACTGGATTATTTAACTTCAGCATCTCAAACTCTAAAGGTTGGATGTATGTCTTTTGCCCAGGACCAATTTTCTCACCATGCAGACTGGGTTATTTAATGTCTGCATTTTAAACTCTAATGGGTACATGGATGTCTTACAGCCAGGACCAATTCTCTCCCCCTGCAGACAAGACTGTTTAATATCAGAGTCTAAAACTCGACAAGCCGTATATATGCGATATCCACCCAGGACCAATTTTCTCACCCCACGGACTGGATTGTTTAACCTCAGAGTCTAAAACTCGACAGGACGGATATGTGACATCCGCCCAGGACTAATTTGTTTACTCACCCGCACTGGATTATTTAACGTCTGCATCTTAAAATCTAAAGGTTGGATGTATGTCTTCCGCCCAGGACAAATTTTCTTACCATGCGGACTGGGTCATTTAATGTCTGCATTTTAAACTCTAATGGGTACATGGATGTCTTACGGCCAGGACCAATTCTCTCACCCACGGACGGAACAGTTTAATATCAGAGTCTAAAACTCGACAAGCCGTATATATGCGACATCCACCCAGGACTAATTTTCTCACCCCACAGACTGGATTGTTTAACATCAGAGTCAAAAATTTAACAGGCCGGGTATGCAACATATTCCCAGCACCAATTTTCTTACCCTACGGTCTAGATTATTTAACATCTGCATCTTTAAGTCTAATAGCTGGATGTATGTCTTCCAGCCAGGACCAATTCTCTTGCCCCGAGAACGTCACTGTTTAACCTCAAAGTATAAAACTCAACAGGCTGTATATAAGCAACATCCACCCTGGACCAATTTTTTCACCACGTGTTCTGGATTATTTAACGTATGCATCCTAAACTCTATAGGTTGGATGTATGATTACCGGCCAGGACCAATTTTCTCGCCCCACGGACTGGGTTGTTTAACCTCAGAGTCTTAAACTCGACAGGCCGTATATATGTGACATCCATCCAGGACCAATTTTCTCACCCCACGGACTGGATTTTTTAACCTCAGAGTCAAAAACTCGACAGGCCGGGTATGCAACATCCTCCCAACTAAAATATTCTCACCCCACGGACTAAATTGTTTACTGTCTGCATTTTAAACTCTAAAGGTTGGATGTATGTCTACCTGCCAGGACCATTATTCTCACCCCGCGGACAGGACTGTTTAATCTCAGTCTAAAACTCGACAAGCCGAATTTTCAACGTCCTCCCAGGACCAATGAAACCTTGACAATCCATATATGCAAGACACTCCCAGGACCAATTTTCTTACCCTGCGGACTGGATTTGTTAACCTCTGAGTCTAAATCTCGACAGGACGGATTTGTGACATCCGCCCAGGACTAATTTTCTCACCCCGCGGACTAGATTATTTAACATCAGCATCTTAAACTCTAAAGGTTGGATGTATGTCTTCCGGCCAGGACCAATTTTTTCACCCTGCGGACTGGACTGATTAACCTCAGAGTCTAAAACTCGACAGGACGGATATGTGACATCCATCCAGGTCTAATTTTCTCACCCCACGTTCTTGATTATTTAATGTCTGCATCTTAAACTCTAAATGATGGATGTACTCTATGTCTTCTGACCAGGACCAATTTTCTCACCCCACGGACTGGATTGATTAACATCAGTGTCTAAAACTCGACAGGACGGATATGTGACATCCACATAGGACTATTTATCTCACCAAACAGACTGGATTATTGAATCGTCTGTATTTTAAACTGTAAAGGTTGGACGAATGTCTTCCGGCCAGGATCAATTTTCTCACCCTACAGATTGGATTATTTAACACCTGCATCTTAAACTCTGAAGGTTGGATGCATGGCTTCCAACTAGGAAGATTTTTCTAATACTGCGGATGGGACTGTTTAACATCAGAGTCTAAAATTCGACAAGCCGTATATATGCAACATACACTCAGGACCAATTTTCTCACCCCTCGGACTGGATTGTTTAACCTCAGAGTTTAAAACTCGACAGGCCGGGTATGCAACATATTCCCAGTACCAATTTTCTTACCCTACGGTCTAGATTATTTAACATCTGCATCTTTAAGTCTAATAGCTGGATGTATGTCTTCCAGCCAGGACCAATTCTCTTGCCCCGAGAACGTCACTGTTTAACCTCAAAGTCTAAAACTCAACAGGCCGTATATAAGCAACATCCACCCTGGACCAATTTTTTCAGCCCGCAAACTGGATTGTTTAACCTAAGAATCTAAAACTCGACAGGCTGTATATATGCTACATCCACCCAGGACCAATTTTCTTACCCCACGGATTGTATTATTTACCCTGAGAGTCTAAAAGTCAACAGGCTGGATCAATTTTCTTACCCTACGGACTAGATTATTTAACATCTGCAACTTAAAGTCTAATAGTTGGATGTATGTCTTCCAGCCAGGACCAATTCTCTCACCCCGAGGACAGGACTGTTTAACCTCAAAGTATAAAACTCAACAGGCCGTATATAAGCAACATCCACCCTGGACCAATTTTCTCACCATGCGTACTGGATTATTTAATTTATGCATGTTAAACTCTGTAGGTTGGATGTATGATTACCGGCTAGGACCAATTTTCTCGCCCCACAGACTGGATTGTTTAACCTCATTTTCAAAAACTCGACAGGCCGGGTATGCAACATCCTCCCAGCTAAAATATTCTTACCCTACAGACTAGATTATTTAGCTTCAGCATCTCAAACTCAAACGATGGTTGTATGTTTTACAGCCATGACCAATTTTCTCACCCCGTGGACGCGACTATTTAACCTCAGAGTCTAAAACTCAACAGGCCGTATATATGCAAGATCCACTCTGGACCAATTTTCTTACACAGCGGATTGGATTTTTTAACCTTAGAGTCTAAAACTCGACAGGACAGATATGTGACATCCGCCCAGGACTAATTTTCTCACACCGCGGACTAAATTATTTAACATCAGCATCTTAAACTCTAAACGTTGGATGTATGTCTTATGGCCAGGACCAATTTTCTCACCCCACAGACTGGATTGTTTAACCTGAGATTCTAAAACTCAGCAGACCATATATATGCGACATCCATCCAGGGCCAATTTTCTCACTGCACGGACTGCATTTTTAACCTCAGAGTTGAAAACTCGATATGCAACATCCTCCCAGCTAAAATATTCTTGCCCTACGGACTGAATTATTTAACATCAGCATCTCAAACTCCTAAGGCTGGATGTATGTCTTCTACCCAGGACCAATTTTCTCACCCTGCGGACTGGGTTCTTTAATGTCTGCATTTAAAACTCTAATGGGTGCATGGCTGTCTTACGGCCAGGACCAATTCTCTCACCCTGCGGATGGGACTGTTTAATATCAGAGTCTAAAACTCGACAAGCCGTATATATGCGACATCCACCCAGGACCAATATTCTCACCCCACAGACTGGATTATTTAACCTCAGAATCTAAAACTCGACAGGACGGATATGTGACATCCACCCAGGACTAATTTTCTTACTCAACTGGACTGGATTATTTAATGTCTGCATCTTAAACTCAAAAGGTTGGATGTATGTCTTCCCCCCAGGATCAATTTTCTCATCCTGCAGATTGGGCTATTTAATGTCCGCATTTTAAACGCTAATGGTTACATGTATGTCTTACGGCCAGGACCAATTCTCTCACCGCACAGATGGGACTGTTTAATATCAGAGTTTAAAACTCAACAAGCTGTATATATGCGACATCCACTCAGGACCAATTTTCTCACCCCACGAACTGGATTGTTTAACCTCTGAGTCTAAAACTCGAAAGGCCGGGTATGCAACATCTTCCCAGCACCAATTTTTTTACCCTATGGATTGAATTTTTTAACGTCTGCATCTTAAAATCTAATGGTTGGATGTATGTCTTCCGCCCAGGACCAATTTTCTCACCCTGCTGACTGGGTTATTAAATGTCTGCATTTTAAACTCTAATTGGTACGTGGATTTCTTACGGCCAGGACCAATTCTCTCACCCTGCAGACAGGCCTGTTTAATATCAGAGTCTAAAACTGAACAGGCCATATATAAGCAATATCCACCCTGGACCAATTTTCTCAGCCCGCGGGCTGGATTGTTTAACCTCAGAGTCTAAAACTCAACAGGCCGTATATATGCTACATCCACCCAGGACCAATTTTCTTACCCCACGGATTGTATTATTTAACCTGAGAGTCTAAAAGTCAACAGGCCGGATATGTGACATCCAACCAGGACCAATTTTCACACCACGCGTATTGGATTATATAACTTATGCATCTTAAACTCTATAGGTTGGATGTATGTCTTCCGGCCAGGACCAATTTTCTCACCCTACGGACTGGATTATTTAACACCTGCATCTTAAACTCTGAAGGTTGGATGCATGGCTTCCAACTAGGAAGAATTTTCTAATCCTGCGGATGGGACTGTTTAACATCAGAGTCTAAAACTCAACAAGCCATATATATGCGACATCCATCCAGGACCAATTTTCTCACCCGACGGACTGAATTGTTTAACCTCAGAGTCTAAAATTCGACAGGCCTGGTATGCGACATATTCCTAGTACCAGTTTTCTTACCCTACAGACTAGATTATTTAACGCCTGCATCTTAAAGTCTAATGGTTGGATGTATGTCTTCCAGCCAGGACCAATTCTCTCACCCCACGGACAGGACTGTTTAACCGCAAAGTATAAAACTGAACAGGGCGTATGTAAGCAACATCCACCCTGGACCAATTTTGTCAGCCCGCGGACTGGATTGTTTAACCTCAGAGTCTAAAACTTGACAGGCCATATATATATGCTACATCCACCCAGGACCAATTTTCTTACCCCACGGATTGTATTTTTTAACCTAAGAGTCTTAAAGTCGACAGGCCGGATATGTGACATCCAGCCAGGACCAATTTACTCACCACGCGTACTGGATTATATAACGTGTGCATCTTAAACTCTATAGGTAGGAGGTATGTCTTCCGGACAGGACCAATTTTCTCGCCCCACGGACTGGATTGTTTAACCTCAGATTCTAAAACTCAGCAGGCCGTATATATGCGACATCCATCCAGGGCCAATTTTCTCACTGCACGGACTGGATTTTTTAACCTCAGAGTCGAAAACTCGACAGGCCGGGTATGCAACATCCTCCCAGCTATAATATTCTTACCCTACGGACTGGATTATTTAACTTCAGCATCTCAAACACTAAAGGTTGGATGTATGTCTTCCACCCAGGACCAATTTTCTCACCCTGCGGACTGGGTCATTTAATGTCTGCATTTTAAACTCTAATGGGTACATGGATGTCTTACGGCCAGGACCAATTCTCTCACCTTGCAGACAGGACTGTTTAATATCAGAGCCTAAAACTCGACAAGCCGTATATATGCGACATCCACCCAGGACCAATATTCTCACCCCACAGACTGGATTGTTTAACCTCAGAGTCTAAAACTCGACAGGACTGATATGTGACATCCGCCCAGGACTAATTTTCTTACTCACCCGGACTGGATTATTTAATGTCTGCATCTTAAACTCAAAAGGTTGGATGTATGTCTTCCGCCCAGGACCAATTTTCTCATCCTGCAGAATGGGCTATTTAATGTCTGCATTTTAAACGCTAATGGTTACATGTATGTCTTACGGCCAGGACCAATTATCTCACCCCACGGATGGGACTGTTTAATATCAGAGTCTAAAACTCAACGGGCCGTATATAAGCAACATACACCCTGAACCAATTTTCTCAGCCCGCGGACTGGATTGTTCAACCTCAGAGTCTAAAACTCGAAAGGCCGTATATATGCTACATCCACCCAGGACCAATTTTCTTAGCCTACGGATTGTATTATTTAACTTCAGAGTCTAAAAGTCGACAGGCAGGATATGTGACATCCACCCATTACCAATTTTCTCACCACGCGTACTGGATTATATAACGTATGCATCCTAAAATCTATAGGTTGGATGTATGATTACCGGCCAGAACCAATTTTCTCGCCCCATGGACTGGATTGTTTAACCTCAGAGTCTAATACTCGACAGGCCGTATATATGTGACATCCATCCAGGACCAATTTTCTCGCCCCACGGACTGGATTGTTTAACCTCAGAGTCTAAAACTCGACAGGCCGTATATATGTGACATCCAACCAGTACCAATTTTCTTACCCCACGGATTGTAATATTTAATTACAGAGTCTAAAAGTCGACAGGCCGGATATGTGACATTCACCCAGGACCAATATTCTCACCACGCATACTGGATTATATAACGTATGCATCTTAAACTCTATAGGTTGGAGGTATGTCTTCCAGTAAGAACAAATTTTCTCACCCCACGGACTGGATTGTTTAACCTCAGATTCTAATACTCGACAGGCAGTATATATGTGACCTCCATTCTGTACCAATTTTCTAACCACGCGTACTGGATTATATAACATATGGATCTTAAACTCTATAGGTTGGATGTCTTCTGGCCAGGACCAATTTTCTCGCCCCACGGACTGGATTTTTATCCTCAGATTCTGAAACTCGGCAGGCCATATATATGCGATATCCATCCAGTACCAATTTCTCTGAAATCCTAGTGGATGCTGGGAACTCCGTAAGGACCATGGGGAATAGACGGGCTCCGCAGGGGACTGGGCACTCTAAAAGAAAGATTAGGTACTAACTGGTGTGCACTGGCTCCTCCCTCTATGCCCCTCCTCCAGACCTCAGTTAGAATCTGTGTCCGGCCAGAGCTAGATGCACCTAGTGGGCTCTCCTGAGCTTGCTAGAAAAGAAAGTATTTGTTAGGTTTTTTATTTTCAGTGAGCGCTGGGGGGGGCGCCCTGGGCAGCAATTATATTACCTTTTGGCATAAAATACACATAATACAGTCAGTTAACTGTATATGTGTAAAAAACCCGCCATTAAGTTACAGAAAACGCAGGACAGAAGCCCGCCGCTAAGGGGGCGGGGCCTTCTTCCTCAGCACACCAGCGCCATTTTCCCTTCACAGCTCCGCTGGAAGCACGCTCCCCAGGCTCTCCCCTGCAGTATCCAGGTACAAGACGGGTTAAAAAGAGAGGAGGGGCACATAAATTTAGGCGCAAATCGATACAAACAAGCAGCTATTGGGAAAATCACTTATTAGCAGTGTAAATCCCTGTGTTATATAGCGCTGTGGTGTGTGCTGGCATACTCTCTGTCTCCCCAAAGGACTTTGTGGGGTCCTGTCCTCAGTCTGAGCATTCCCTGTGTGTGTGCGGTGTGTCGGTACGGCTGTGTCGACATGTTTGATGAGGAGGGTTACGTGGAGGCGGAGCAGGGGCAGATACATGTGGTGTCGCCCCCGACGGGGCCGACACCTGATTGGATGGATATGTGGAAGGTCTTAACCGACAGTGTCAACTCCTTACATAAAAGGTTCGATGACGCAGCAGCCTTGGGACAGCCGGGGTCTCAGCCCGTGCCTGCCCAGGCGACTGAGAAGCCGTCGGGGGCTCATAAATGCCCGCTAGCTCTGATGGTAGACACAGATGTCGACACGGAGTCTGACTCCAGTGTAGATGAGGATGAGACAAATGTACAGTCTACAAAAGCCATCCGATGCATGATTACTGCAATGAAAGATGTATTGCACATTTCTGATATTAACCCGGTTACCACCAAAAGGGGTATTATGTTTGGGGAGAAAAAGCAGCCAGTGACTTTTCCCCCATCTGATGAATTAAATGATTTGTGTGAAGAAGCGTGGAGTTCCCCTGATAAGAAACTAGTGATTTCTAAGAGGTTACTGATGGCGTACCCTTTCCCGCCAACGGATAGGTTACGGTGGAAAACATCCCCTAGGGTGGACAAGGCGCTAACACGCTTATCTAAAAGGGTGGCACTGCCGTCTCAGGATACGGCCGCCCTAAAGGATCCTGCGGATAGAAAGCAGGAAGCTATCCTGAAGTCTGTGTATACACACTCTGGTACTCTACTGAGACCTGCTATTGCTTCAGCCTGGATATGTAGTGCTGCAGCAGCATGGACTGATACCCTGTCAGACAACATTGATTCCCTCAAAAGGGATACTATTTTGCTAACCATCGAACATATAAAAGACGTCGTCTTATATATGCGGGATGCACAGAGGGACATTTGCCTGCTGGCATCTAGAATTAATGCAATGTCCATTTCTGCCAGGAGAGTATTATGGACTCGGCAGTGGACAGGTGATGCTGATTCTAAAAAACACATGGAGGTTTTGCCTTATAAGGGTGAGGAATTATTTGGGGACGGTCTCTCGGACCTCGTATCCACAGCAACTGCTGGGAAGTCGACTTTTTTACCTCAGGTTCCCTCACAGCCTAAGAAAGCATCGTATTATCAAATACAGTCCTTTCGGCCTCAGAAAGGCAAGCGGGTCAGAGGAGCATCCTTTCTGGCCAGAGGCAAGGGTAGAGGAAAGAAGCTGCACCAGGCAGCCAGTTCCCAGGAACATAAATCCTCCCCTGCTTCCACTAAGTCCACCGCATGGCGTTGGGGCTCCACAGGCGGAGCCAGGTGCGGTGGGGGCGCGTCTCCGAAACTTCAGCAACCAGTGGGTTCGCTCACAAGTGGATCTCTGGGCTGTACAAATTGTATCTCAGGGATACAAGCTGGAGTTCGAGGCGACTCCCCCTCGCCGTTACCTCAAATCAGCCTTGCCAGCTGCTCCCAGGGAAAGGGAGGTAGTACTGGCGGCAATTCACAAGCTGTACCTCCAGCAGGTGATAATCAAGGTCCCCCTCCTTCAACAGGGCAGGGGTTACTATTCCACAATGTTTGTGGTACCGAAACCGGACGGTTCGGTGAGACCCATCCTGAATTTTAAATCCTTGAACACTTATATAAAGAAGTTCAAGTTCAAAATGGAATCGCTCAGGGCGGTTATTGCAAGCCTGGAAGAGGGGGATTTTATGGTGTCGCTGGACATCAAGGATGCTTACTTGCATGTCCCCATTTACCCACCTCACCAGGAGCACCTCAGGTTTGTGGTACAGAACTGTCATTACCAATTCCAGACGTTGCCGTTTGGTCTCTCCACGGCTCCGAGAATATTTACCAAGGTAATGGCCGAAATGATGATACTCCTTCGAAGAAAGGGAGTTATAATTATCCCGTACTTGGACGATCTCCTCATAAAGGCGAGGTCCAAAGAGCAGTTGTTGGTCAGCGTAGCACTCTCTCAGGAAGTGTTGCAACAGCACAGTTGGATTCTGAATATCCCAAAGTCGCAGCTGATTCCTACGACGCGTCTGCTTTTCCTGGGAATGATTCTGGACACAGAACAGAAGAAGGTGTTTCTCCCGGAGGAGAAGGCCCAGGAATTTTCATCTATGGTCAGGGACCTCCTGAAACCAAAACAGGTGCTGTGGTGGCTGCAGAGTGCTCATCTTCTCGAGGGACGCAGGTTCGGCATACAGGACTGGGTCCTGGTGACCACGGATGCAAGCCTCCGAGGATGGGGGGCAATCACTCAGGGAAGAAACTTCCAAGGACAGTGGTCAAGTCTGGAGACTTCTCTACACATAAATATATTGGAACTAAGGGCCATCTACAACGCCCTGAGTCAAGCAGAGCCCCTGCTTCAAAACCAATCAGTACTGATTAAGTCAGACAACATCACGGCGGTCGCCCATGTAAACCGCCAGGGCGGCACAAGAAGCAGGATGGCAATGGCAGAAGCCACAAGGATTCTTCGATGGGCGGAGAATCACGTGCTAGCACTGTCAGCAGTGTTCATTCCGGGAGTGGACAACTGGGAAGCAGACTTCCTCAGCAGGCACGACCTCCACCCGGGAGAGTGGGGACTTCATCAAGAAGTCTTCCAACAGATTGTAAACCGTTGGGAACTGCCACAGGTGGACATGATGGCGTCCCGCCTCAACAAAAAGCTAAAAAAATATTGCGCCAGGTCACGGGACCCTCAGGCGATAGCTGTGGACGCACTAGTGACACCGTGGGTGTACCAGTCAGTTTATGTGTTCCCTCCTCTTCCTCTCATACCCAAGGTACTGAGGATAGTAAGAAATAGAGGAGTAAGAACTATACTCATCGTTCCGGATTGCCAAGAAGAACTTGGTACCCAGAACTATAAGAAATGATCTCAGAGGACCCATGGCCTCTGCCTCTCAGACAGGACCTGTTACAGCAGGGGCCCTGTCTGTTCCAAGACTTACCGTGGCTGCGTTTGACGGCATGGCGGTTGAACGCCGGATCCTAACGGATAAGGGCATTCCGGATGAAGTGATTCCTACACTGATAAAAGCTAGGAAGGATGTGACAGCAAAGCATTATCACCGCATATGGCGGAAACATGTTGCTTGGTGTGAGGCCAGGAAGGCCCCAACAGAGGAATTCCAGCTGGGTCGATTTCTGCACTTCCTACAGTCAGGGGTGACTATTGGCCTAAAATTGGGGTCCATAAAGGTCCAGATTTCGGCCCTATCTATTTTCTTTCAAAAAGAACTGGCTTCACTGCCTGAAGTTCAGACGTTTGTTAAGGGAGTGCTGCATATAGTGGCACCTTGGGATCTTAACGTTGTGTTGGATTTCCTGAAATCACACTGGTTTGAGCCACTTAAGACCGTGGAGCTAACATATCTCACATGGAAGGTGGTCATGCTGTTGGCCTTAGCTTCAGCTAGGCGTGTGTCAGAATTGGCGGCTTTGTCATGTAAAAGCCCATATCTGATCTTTTATATGGACAGGCCAGAGTTGAGGACTCGTCCCCAATTTCTCCCTAAGGTGGTATCAGCATTTCATTTGAACCAGCCTATTGTGGTGCCTGCGGCTACTCGGGACTTGGAGGACTCCAGGTTACTTGATGTAGCCAGGGCTTTGAAAATCTATGTAGCCAGGACGGCTGGAGTCAGGAAAACTGACTCGCTGTTTTCCTGCATGCACCCAACAAACTGGATGCTCCGGCTTCAAAGCAAACTATTGCGCGCTGGATCTGTAACACGATTCAGCAAGCTCATTCTGCGGCAGGGTTACCGCATCCTAAATCAGTAAAAGCCCATTCCACAAGGAAGGTGGGCTCTTCTTGGACGGCTGCCCGAGGGGTCTCGGCTTTACAGCTTTGCCGAGCTGCTACTTGGTCGGGTTCAAACACATTTGCTAAGTTCTACAAGTTTGATACCCTGGCTGAGGAGGACCTTGCCTTTGCTCATTCGGTGCTGCAGAGTCATCCGCACTCTCCCGCCCGTTTGGGAGCTTTGGTATAATCCCCATGGTCCTTACGGAGTTCCCAGCATCCACTAGGACGTCAGAGAAAATAAGAATTTACTCACCGGTAATTCTCTTTCTCGTAGTCCGTAGTGGATGCTGGGCGCCCGTCCCAAGTGCGGACTCTCTGCAATACATGTATATAGTTATTGCTTAACTAAAGGGTTATTGTTATGAGCCATCTGTTACTGAGGCTCAGTTGTTGTTCATACTGTTAACTGGGTATGGTTATCACAAGTTGTACAGTGTGATTGGTGTGGCTGGTATGAGTCTTACCCTGGATTCCAAATCCTTTCCTTGTTGTGTCAGCTCTTCCGGGCACAGTTTCCTTAACTGAGGTCTGGAGGAGGGGCATAGAGGGAGGAGCCAGTGCACACCAGATAGTACCTAATCTTTCTTTTAGAGTGCCCAGTCTCCTGCGGAGCCCGTCTATTCCCCATGGTCCTTACGGAGTTCCCAGCATCCACTACGGACTACGAGAAATAGAATTACCGGTGAGTAAATTCTTATTTTTCTCACCACAAGGACTGGATTTTTTAACCTCAGAGTCGAAAACTCGACAGACCGGGCATGCAACATCCTCCCAGCTAAAATATTCTTGCCCTACGGACTGGATTATTTAACTTCAGCATCTCAAACTCCTAAGGTTGGTTGTATGTCTTCCACCCAGGACCAGTTTTCTCACCCTGCGGACTGGGTTATTTAATGTCTGCATTTTAAACTCTAACGGGTACATGGATGTCTTACGGCCAGGACCAATTCTCTCACCTTGCAGACAGGACTGTATAATATCAGAGTCTAAAACTCGACATGTCGTATATTTGCGACATCCACCCAGGACCAATATTCTCACCCCATGGACTGGATTGTTCAACCTCAGAGTCTAAAACTAGACAGGACGGATATGTGACATCCTCCCGGGACTAATTTTCTTCCTCACCCGCACTGGATTATTTAAGGTCTGCATCTTAAACTCTAAAGCTTGGATGTAAGTCTTCCAGCTAGGACCAATTCTCTCACCCCGCGGACAGGACTGTTTAACCTCAAAGTCTAAAACTGAACAGGCCGTATATAAGCAACATCCACCCTGGACCAATTTTCTCAGCCCGCGGAGTGGATTGTTTAACCTCAGAGTCTAAATCTCGACAGGCCGTATATATGCTACATCCACCCAGGACCAATTTTCTTAGCCCACGGATTGTATTACTTCACCTCAGAGTCTAAAACTCAACAGGCCGTATATATGCTACATCCACCCAGGACCAATTTTCTTACAACGCGTACTGGATTATATAATGTATGCATCTTAAACTCTATAGGTTGGAAGTATATCTTCTGGCCAGGACCAATTTTATCGCCCCACGGACTGGATTGTTTAACCTCAGAGTCTAATACTCGACAGGCAGTATATATGCGACATCCATCCAGTACCAATTTTCTCACCACGCGTACTGGATTATTTAAAGTATTCATCTTAAACTCTATAGGTTGGAAGTATGATTACCTGCCAGGACCAATTTTCTCGCCCCACGAACTGGATTGTTTAACATCAGAGTTTAAAACTCGACAGGCCGTATATATGTGACATCCATCCAGGACCAATTTTCTCGCCCCACGGACTAGATTGTTTAACCTCAGAGTCTAAAACTCGACAGGTCGTATATGTGACATCCATCCAGTACCAATTTTCTCATCCCACGGACTGGATTTTTTAACCTCAGAGTCGAAAACTCGACAGTCCAGGTGTGCAACATTCTCCCAGCTAAAATATTCTAACCCTACGGACTGGATTATTTAACTTCAGCATCTCAAATTCAAAGGATGGTCGTATGTTTTACAGCCAGGACCAATTTTATCACCCCGTGGACGCGACTAACCTCAGAGTCTAAAACTCAACAGGCCATATATATACGAGATCCACCCAGGACCAATTTTCTCACCCCACGGACTGGATTGTTTAACCTCAGAGTCTAATATTCGACAGGCCGTATATATATGATACATCCACCCAGGACCAGTTTTCTTACCACGCATACTGGATTATATAACATATGCATCTTAAACTCTATAGGTTGGATGTATGTCTTCTGGCCAGGACCAATTTTATCGCCCCACGGACTGGATTGTTTAACCTCAGATTTTAAAACTCGACAGGCAGTATATATGCGACATCCAGTACCAATTTTCTCACTCCACAGACTGGATTTTTTAACCTCAGAGTCGAAAACTCGACAGGCCTTGTATGCAGCATCCTCCCAGCTAATATATTCTTAACCTAAGGACTGGATTATTTAACTTCTGCATCTCAACTCTAAAGGTTGGATGTATGTCTTCTGTCCAGGACTAATTTTCTCACCCTGCGGACTGGGTTATTAAATGTCTGCATTTAAAACTCTAATTGGTACATGGATTTCTTACGGCCAGGATCAATTCTCTCACCCTGCGGACGGGACTGTTTAATATCAGAGTCTAAGACTCTACTAGCCGTATATATGCGACATCCACCCAGGACCAATTTTCTTACCCCACGGATTGTATTATTTAACCTGAGAGTCTAAAAGTCGACAGGCCAGATATGTGACATCCACCCAGGACCAATTTTCACACCACGCGTATTGGATTATATAATTTATGCATCTTAAACTCTATAGGTTGGATGTATGTCTTCCGGCCAGGACCAATTTTCTCACCCTACGTACTGGATTATTTAACACCTGCATCTTAAACTTTGAAGGTTGGATGCATGGCTTCCAACTAGGAAGAATTTTCTAATCCTGCGGATGGGACTGTTTAACATCAAAGTCTAAAACTCGACAAGCCATATATATGTGACATCTATCCAGGACCAATTTTCTCACCCGACGGACTGGATTGTTTAACCTCAGAGTCTAAAATTCGACAGGCCTGGTATGCAACATAGTCCTAGTACCAGTTTTCTTACCCTACAGACTAGATTATTTAACATCTGCATCTTAAAGTCTAATAGTTGGATGTATGTCTTCCAGCCAGGACCAATTCTCTCACCCCGCGGACAGGACTGTTTAATCGCAAAGTATAAAACTGAACAGGCCGTATATAAGCAACATCCACCCTGGACCAATTTTCTCAGCCCGCGGACTGGATTGTTTAATCTCAGAGTCTCAAACTTGACAGGCCATATATATATGCTACATCCACCCAGGACCAATTTTCTTACCCCACGGATTGTATTTTTTAACCTAAGAGTCTAAAAGTCGACAGGCCGGATATGTGACATCCAGCCAGGACCAAATTTCTCACCCCACGGAATGGATTTTTTAACCTCAGAGTCGAAAACTCGACAGTCCAGGTGTGCAACATTCTCCCAGCTAAAATATTCTAACCCTACGGACTGGATTATTTAACTTCAGCATCTCAAATTCAAAGGATGGTTGTATGTTTTACAGCCAGGACCAATTTTATCACCCCGTGGACGCGACTAACCTCAGAGTCTAAAACTCAACAGGCCATATATATACGAGATCCACCCAGGACCAATTTTCTCACCCCACGGACTGGATTGTTTAACCTCAGAGTCTAATATTCGACAGGCCGTATATATATGATACATCCACCCAGGACCAGTTTTCTTACCACGCATACTGGATTATATAACATATGCATCTTAAACTCTATAGGTTGGATGTATGTCTTCTGGCCAGGACCAATTTTCTCGCCCCACGGACTGGATTGTTTAACCTCAGATTTTAAAACTCGACAGGCAGTATATATGCGACATCCAGTACCAATTTTCTCACTCCACAGACTGGATTTTTTAACCTCAGAGTCGAAAACTCGACAGGCCTTGTATGCAGCAACCTCCCAGCTAAAATATTCTTAACCTAAGGACTGGATTATTTAACTTCTGCATCTCAAACTTTAAAGGTTGGATGTATGTCTTCTGTCCAGGACCAATTTTCTCACCCTGCGGACTGGGTTATTAAATGTCTGCATTTAAAACTCTAATTGGTACATGGATTTCTTACGGCCAGGATCAATTCTCTCACCCTGCGGGCGGGACTGTTTAATATCAGAGTCTAAAACTCTACTAGCCGTATATATGCGACATCCACCCAGGATCAATTTTCTTACCCCACGGATTGTATTATTTAACCTGAGAGTCTAAAAGTCGACAGGCCAGATATGTGACATCCACCCAGGACCAATTTTCACACCACGCGTATTGGATTATATAATTTATGCATCTTAAACTCTATAGGTTGGATGTATGTCTTCCGGCCAGGACCAATTTTCTCACCCTACGTACTGGATTATTTAACACCTGCATTTTAAACTTTGAAGGTTGGATGCATGGCTTCCAACTAGGAAGAATTTTCTAATCCTGCGGATGGGACTGTTTAACATCAAAGTCTAAAACTCGACAAGCCATATATATGTGACATCTATCCAGGACCAATTTTCTCACCCGACGGACTGGATTGTTTAACCTCAGAGTCTAAAATTTGACAGGCCTGGTATGCAACATATTCCTAGTACCAGTTTTCTTACCCTACAGACTAGATTATTTAACATCTGCATCTTAAAGTCTAATAGTTGGATGTATGTCTTCCAGCCAGGACCAATTCTCTCACCCCGCGGACAGGACTGTTTAATCGCAAAGTATAAAACTGAACAGACCGTATATAAGCAACATCCACCCTGGACCAATTTTCTCAGCCCGCGGACTGGATTGTTTAATCTCAGAGTCTCAAACTTGACAGGCCATATATATATGCTACATCCACCCAGGACCAATTTTCTTACCCCACGGATTGTATTTTTTAACCTAAGAGTCTAAAAGTCGACAGGCCGGATATGTGACATCCAGCCAGGACCAAATTTCTCACCCCACGGAATGGATTTTTTAACCTCAGAGTCGAAAACTCAACAGGCCAGGTGTGCAACATTCTCCCAGCTAAAATATTCTAACCCTATGGACTGGATTATTTAACTTCAGCATCTCAAATTCAAAGGATGGTTGTATGTTTTACAGCCAGGACCAATTTTATCACCCCGTGGACGCGACTAACCTCAGAGTCTAAAACTCAACAGGCCATATATATATGAGATCCACCCAGGACCAATTTTCTCACCCCACGGACTGGATTGTTTAACCTCAGAGTCTAATATTCGACAGGCCGTATATATATGATACATCCACCCAGGACCAGTTTTCTTACCACGCATACTGGATTATATAACATATGCATCTTAAACTCTATAGGTTGGATGTATGTCTTCTGGCCAGGACCAATTTTCTCGCCCCACGGACTGGATTGTTTAACCTCAGATTTTAAAACTCGACAGGCAGTATATATGCGACATCCAGTACCAATTTTCTCACTCCACAGACTGGATTTTTTAACCTCAGAGTCGAAAACTCGGCAGTCCTTGTATGCAGCATCCTCCCAGCTAAAATATTCTTAACCTAAGGACTGGATTATTTAACTTCTGCATCTCAAACTTTAAAGGTTGGATGTATGTCTTCTGTCCAGGACCAATTTTCTCACCCTGCAGACTGGGTTATTAAATGTCTGCATGTAAAACTCTAATTGGTACATGGATTTCTTACGGCCAGGATCAATTCTCTCACCCTGCGGACGGGACTGTTTAATATCAGAGTCTAAAACTCTACTAGCCGTATATATGCGACATCCACCCAGGACCAATTTTCTTACCCCACAGATTGTATTATTTAACCTGAGAGTCTAAAAGTCGACAGGCCAGATATGTGACATCCACCCAGGACCAATTTTCACACCACGCGTATTGGATTATATAATTTATGCATCTTAAACTCTATAGGTTGGATGTATGTCTTCCGGCCAGGACCAATTTCTCACCCTACGTACTGGATTATTTAACACCTGCATCTTAAACTCTGAAGGTTGGATGCATGGCTTCCAACTAGGAAGAATTTTCTAATCCTGCGGATGGGACTGTTTAACATCAAAGTCTAAAACTCGACAAGCCATATATATGTGACATCCATCCAGGACCAATTTTCTCACCCGACGGACTGGATTGTTTAACCTCAGAGTCTAAAATTCGACAGGCCTGGTATGCGACATATTCCTAGTACCAGTTTTCTTACCCTACAGACTAGATTATTTAACGTCTGCATCTTAAAGTCTAATAGTTGGATGTATGTCTTCCAGCCAGGACCAATTCTCTCACCCCGCGGACAGGACTATTTAATCGCAAAGTATAAAACTGAACAGGCCGTATATAAGCAACATCCACCCTGGACCAATTTTCTCAGCCCGCGGACTGGATTGTTTAACCTCAGAGTCTCAAACTTGACAGGCCATATATATATGCTACATCCACCCAGGACCAATTTTCTTACCCCACGGATTGTATTTTTTAACCTAAGAGTCTAAAAGTCGACAGGCCGGATATGTGACATCCAGCCAGGACCAAATTTCTCACCCCACGGAATGGATTTTTTAACCTCAGAGTCGAAAACTCGACAGTCCAGGTGTGCAACATTCTCCCAGCTAAAATATTCTAACCCTACGGACTGGATTATTTAACTTCAGCATCTCAAATTCAAAGGATGGTTGTATGTTTTACAGCCAGGACCAATTTTATCACCCCGTGGACGCGACTAACCTCAGAGTCTAAAACTCAACAGGCCATATATATACGAGATCCACCCAGGACCAATTTTCTCACCCCACGGACTGGATTGTTTAACCTCAGAGTCTAATATTCGACAGGCCGTATATATATGATACATCCACCCAGGACCAGTTTTCTTACCACGCATACTGGATTATATAACATATGCATCTTAAACTCTATAGGTTGGATGTATGTCTTCTGGCCAGGACCAATTTTCTCGCCCCACGGACTGGATTGTTTAACCTCAGATTTTAAAACTCGACAGGCAGTATATATGCGACATCCAGTACCAATTTTCTCACTCCACAGACTGTTTAATCGCAAAGTTTAAAACTGAACAGGCCGTATATAAGCAACATCCACCCTGGACCAATTTTCTCAGCCCGCGGACTGGATTGTTTAACCTCAGAGTCTCAAACTTGACAGGCCATATATATATGCTACATCCACCCAGGACCAATTTTCTTACCCCACGGATTGTATTTTTTAACCTAAGAGTCTAAAAGTCGACAGGCCGGATATGTGACATCCAGCCAGGACCAATTTTCTCACCCCACGGAATGGATTTTTTAACCTCAGAGTCGAAAACTCGACAGGCCGGGTATGCAGCATCCTCCCAGCTAAAATATTCTTACCCTAAGTACTGGATTATTTAACTTCTGTATCTCAAACTCTAAAGGTTGGATGTATGTCTAATGTCCAGGACCAATTTTCTCACCCTGCGGACTGGGTTATTAAATGTCTGCATTTAAAACTCTAATTGGTACATGGATTTCTTACGGCCAGGATCAATTCTCTCACCCTGCGGACGGGACTGTTTAATATCAGAGTCTAAAACTCTACTAGCCGTATATATGCGACATCCACCCAGGACCAATTTTCTTACCCCACGGATTGTATTATTTAACCTGAGAGTCTAAAAGTCGACAGGCCAGATATGTGACATCCACCCAGGACCAATTTTCACACCACGCGTATTGGATTATATAATTTATGCATCTTAAACTCTATAGGTTGGATGTATGTCTTCCGGCCAGGACCAATTTTCTCACCCTACGTACTGGATTATTTAACACCTGCATCTTAAACTCTGAAGGTTGGATGCATGGCTTCCAACTAGGAAGAATTTTCTAATCCTGCGGATGGGACTGTTTAACATCAAAGTCTAAAACTCGACAAGCCATATATATGTGACATCCATCCAGGACCAATTTTCTCACCCGACGGACTGGATTGTTTAACCTCAGAGTCTAAAATTCGACAGGCCTGGTATGCAACATATTCCTAGTACCAGTTTTCTTACCCTACAGACTAGATTATTTAACGTCTGCATCTTAAAGTCTAATAGTTGGATGTATGTCTTCCAGCCAGGACCAATTCTCTCACCCCGCGGACAGGACTGTTTAATCGCAAAGTTTAAAACTGAACAGGCCGTATATAAGCAACATTCACCCTGGACCAATTTTCTCAGCCCGCGGACTGGATTGTTTAACCTCAGAGTCTCAAACTTGACAGGCCATATATATATGCTACATCCACCCAGGACCAATTTTCTTACCCCACGGATTGTATTTTTTAACCTAAGAGTCTAAAAGTCGACAGGCCGGATATGTGACATCCAGCCAGGACCAATTTTCTCACCCCACGGAATGGATTTTTTAACCTCAGAGTCGAAAACTCGACAGGCCGGGTATGCAGCATCCTCCCAGCTAAAATAGTCTTACCCTAAGTACTGTATTATTTAACTTCTGTATCTCAAACTCTAAAGGTTGGATGTATGTCTAATGTCCAGGACCAATTTTCTCACCCTGCGGACTGGGTTATTAAATGTCTGCATTTAAAACTCTAATTGGTACATGGATTTCTTACGGCCAGGATCAATTCTCTCACCCTGCGGACGGGACTGTTTAATATCAGAGTCTAAAACTGAACACGCCATTTAAAAGCAATATCCACCCTGGACCAATTTTCTCAGCCCGCGGGCTGGATTGTTTACCCTCAGAGTCTAAAACTCAACAGGCCGTACATATGCTACATCCACCCAGGACCAATTTTCTTACCCCACGTATTGTATTATTTAACCTGAGAGTCTAAAAGTCGACAGGCCGGATATATGACATCCACCCAGGACCAATTTTCACACCACGCGTATTGGATTATATAATTTATGCATTTTAAACTCTATAGGTTGGATGTATGTCTTCCGGCCAGGACCAATTTTCTCACCCTACGTACTGGATTATTTAACACCTGCATCTTAAACTTTGAAGGTTGGATGCATGGCTTCCAACTAGGAAGAATTTTCTAATCCTGCGGATGGGACTGTTTAACATCAAAGTCTAAAACTCGACAAGCCATATATATGTGACATCTATCCAGGACCAATTTTCTCACCCGACGGACTGGATTGTTTAACCTCAGAGTCTAAAATTCGACAGGCCTGGTATGCAACATAGTCCTAGTACCAGTTTTCTTACCCTACAGACTAGATTATTTAACATCTGCATCTTAAAGTCTAATAGTTGGATGTATGTCTTCCAGCCAGGACCAATTATCTCACCCCGCGGACAGGACTGTTTAATCGCAAAGTATAAAACTGAACAGGCCGTATATAAGCAACATCCACCCTGGACCAATTTTCTCAGCCCGCGGACTGGATTGTTTAATCTCAGAGTCTCAAACTTGACAGGCCATATATATATGCTACATCCACCCAGGACCAATTTTCTTACCCCACGCATTGTATTTTTTAACCTAAGAGTCTAAAAGTCAACAGGCCGGATATGTGACATCCAGCCAGGACTAAATTTCTCACCCCACGGAATGGATTTTTTAACCTCAGAGTCGAAAACTCGACAGTCCAGGTGTGCAACATTCTCCCAGCTAAAATATTCTAACCCTACTGACTGGATTATTTAACTTCAGCATCTCAAATTCAAAGGATGGTTGTATGTTTTACAGCCAGGACCAATTTTATCACCCCGTGGACGCGACTAACCTCAGAGTCTAAAACTCAACAGGCCATATATATACGAGATCCACCCAGGACCAATTTTCTCACCCCACGGACTGGATTGTTTAACCTCAGAGTCTAATATTCGACAGGCCGTATATATATGATACATCCACCCAGGACCAGTTTTCTTACCACGCATACTGGATTATATAACATATGCATCTTAAACTCTATAGGTTGGATGTATGTCTTCTGGCCAGGACCAATTTTCTCACCCCACGGACTGGATTGTTTAACCTCAGATTTTAAAACTCGACAGGCAGTATATATGCAACATCCAGTACCAATTTTCTCACTCCACAGACTGGATTTTTTAACCTCAGAGTCGAAAACTCGACAGGCCTTGTATGCAGCAACCTCCCAGCTAAAATATTCTTAACCTAAGGACTGGATTATTTAACTTCTGCATCTCAAACTTTAAAGGTTGGATGTATGTCTTCTGTCCAGGACCAATTTTCTCACCCTGCGGACTGGGTTATTAAATGTCTGCATTTAAAACTCTAATTGGTACATGGATTTCTTACGGCCAGGATCAATTCTCTCACCCTGCGGGCGGGACTGTTTAATATCAGAGTCTAAAACTCTACTAGCCGTATATATGCGACATCCACCCAGGATCAATTTTCTTACCCCACGGATTGTATTATTTAACCTGAGAGTCTAAAAGTCGACAGGCCAGATATGTGACATCCACCCAGGACCAATTTTCACACCACGCGTATTGGATTATATAATTTATGCATCTTAAACTCTATAGGTTGGATGTATGTCTTCCGGCCAGGACCAATTTTCTCACCCTACGTACTGGATTATTTAACACCTGCATTTTAAACTTTGAAGGTTGGATGCATGGCTTCCAACTAGGAAGAATTTTCTAATCCTGCGGATGGGACTGTTTAACATCAAAGTCTAAAACTCGACAAGCCATATATATGTGACATCTATCCAGGACCAATTTTCTCACCCGACGGACTGGATTGTTTAACCTCAGAGTCTAAAATTTGACAGGCCTGGTATGCAACATATTCCTAGTACCAGTTTTCTTACCCTACAGACTAGATTATTTAACATCTGCATCTTAAAGTCTAATAGTTGGATGTATGTCTTCCAGCCAGGACCAATTCTCTCACCCCGCGGACAGGACTGTTTAATCGCAAAGTATAAAACTGAACAGACCGTATATAAGCAACATCCACCCTGGACCAATTTTCTCAGCCCGCGGACTGGATTGTTTAATCTCAGAGTCTCAAACTTGACAGGCCATATATATATGCTACATCCACCCAGGACCAATTTTCTTACCCCACGGATTGTATTTTTTAACCTAAGAGTCTAAAAGTCGACAGGCCGGATATGTGACATCCAGCCAGGACCAAATTTCTCACCCCACGGAATGGATTTTTTAACCTCAGAGTCGAAAACTCAACAGGCCAGGTGTGCAACATTCTCCCAGCTAAAATATTCTAACCCTATGGACTGGATTATTTAACTTCAGCATCTCAAATTCAAAGGATGGTTGTATGTTTTACAGCCAGGACCAATTTTATCACCCCGTGGACGCGACTAACCTCAGAGTCTAAAACTCAACAGGCCATATATATATGAGATCCACCCAGGACCAATTTTCTCACCCCACGGACTGGATTGTTTAACCTCAGAGTCTAATATTCGACAGGCCGTATATATATGATACATCCACCCAGGACCAGTTTTCTTACCACGCATACTGGATTATATAACATATGCATCTTAAACTCTATAGGTTGGATGTATGTCTTCTGGCCAGGACCAATTTTCTCGCCCCACGGACTGGATTGTTTAACCTCAGATTTTAAAACTCGACAGGCAGTATATATGCGACATCCAGTACCAATTTTCTCACTCCACAGACTGGATTTTTTAACCTCAGAGTCGAAAACTCGACAGGCCTTGTATGCAGCATCCTCCCAGCTAAAATATTCTTAACCTAAGGACTGGATTATTTAACTTCTGCATCTCAAACTTTAAAGGTTGGATGTATGTCTTCTGTCCAGGACCAATTTTCTCACCCTGCAGACTGGGTTATTAAATGTCTGCATGTAAAACTCTAATTGGTACATGGATTTCTTACGGCCAGGATCAATTCTCTCACCCTGCGGACGGGACTGTTTAATATCAGAGTCTAAAACTCTACTAGCCGTATATATGCGACATCCACCCAGGACCAATTTTCTTACCCCACAGATTGTATTATTTAACCTGAGAGTCTAAAAGTCGACAGGCCAGATATGTGACATCCACCCAGGACCAATTTTCACACCACGCGTATTGGATTATATAATTTATGCATCTTAAACTCTATAGGTTGGATGTATGTCTTCCGGCCAGGACCAATTTCTCACCCTACGTACTGGATTATTTAACACCTGCATCTTAAACTCTGAAGGTTGGATGCATGGCTTCCAACTAGGAAGAATTTTCTAATCCTGCGGATGGGACTGTTTAACATCAAAGTCTAAAACTCGACAAGCCATATATATGTGACATCCATCCAGGACCAATTTTCTCACCCGACGGACTGGATTGTTTAACCTCAGAGTCTAAAATTCGACAGGCCTGGTATGCGACATATTCCTAGTACCAGTTTTCTTACCCTACAGACTAGATTATTTAACGTCTGCATCTTAAAGTCTAATAGTTGGATGTATGTCTTCCAGCCAGGACCAATTCTCTCACCCCGCGGACAGGACTATTTAATCGCAAAGTATAAAACTGAACAGGCCGTATATAAGCAACATCCACCCTGGACCAATTTTCTCAGCCCGCGGACTGGATTGTTTAATCTCAGAGTCTCAAACTTGACAGGCCATATATATATGCTACATCCACCCAGGACCAATTTTCTTACCCCACGGATTGTATTTTGTATCCTAAGAGTCTAAAAGTCGACAGGCCGGATATGTTACATCCAGCCAGGACCAAATTTCTCACCCCACGGAATGGATTTTTTAACCTCAGAGTCGAAAACTCGACAGGCCAGGTGTGCAACATTCTCCCAGCTAAAATATTCTAACCCTACGGACTGGATTATTTAACTTCAGCATCTCAAATTCAAAGGATGGTTGTATGTTTTACAGCCAGGACCAATTTTATCACCCCGTGGACGCGACTAACCTCAGAGTCTAAAACTCAACAGGCCATATATATACGAGATCCACCCAGGACCAATTTTCTCACCCCACGGACTGGATTGTTTAACCTCAGAGTCTAATATTCGACAGGCCGTATATATATGATACATCCACCCAGGACCAGTTTTCTTACCACGCATACTGGATTATATAACATATGCATCTTAAACTCTATAGGTTGGATGTATGTCTTCTGGCCAGGACCAATTTTCTCGCCCCACGGACTGGATTGTTTAACCTCAGATTTTAAAACTCGACAGGCAGTATATATGCGACATCCAGTACCAATTTTCTCACTCCACAGACTGTTTAATCGCAAAGTTTAAAACTGAACAGGCCGTATATAAGCAACATCCACCCTGGACCAATTTTCTCAGCCCGCGGACTGGATTGTTTAACCTCAGAGTCTCAAACTTGACAGGCCATATATATATGCTACATCCACCCAGGACCAATTTTCTTACCCCACGGATTGTATTTTTTAACCTAAGAGTCTAAAAGTCGACAGGCCGGATATGTGACTTCCAGCCAGGACCAATTTTCTCACCCCACGGAATGGATTTTTTAACCTCAGAGTCGAAAACTCGACAGGCCGGGTATGCAGCATCCTCCCAGCTAAAATATTCTTACCCTAAGTACTGGATTATTTAACTTCTGTATCTCAAACTCTAAAGGTTGGATGTATGTCTTATGTCCAGGACCAATTTTCTCACCCTGCGGACTGGGTTATTAAATGTCTGCATTTAAAACTCTAATTGGTACATGGATTTCTTACGGCCAGGATCAATTCTCTCACCCTGCGGACGGGACTGTTTAATATCAGAGTCTAAAACTCTACTAGCCGTATATATGCGACATCCACCCAGGACCAATTTTCTTACCCCACGGATTGTATTATTTAACCTGAGAGTCTAAAAGTCGACAGGCCAGATATGTGACATCCACCCAGGACCAATTTTCACACCACGCGTATTGGATTATATAATTTATGCATTTTAAACTCTATAGGTTGGATGTATGTCTTCCGGCCAGGACCAATTTTCTCACCCTACGTACTGGATTATTTAACACCTGCATCTTAAACTCTGAAGGTTGGATGCATGGCTTCCAACTAGGAAGAATTTTCTAATCCTGCGGATGGGACTGTTTAACATCAAAGTCTAAAACTCGACAAGCCATATATATGTGACATCCATCCAGGACCAATTTTCTCACCCGACGGACTGGATTGTTTAACCTCAGAGTCTAAAATTCGACAGGCCTGGTATGCAACATATTCCTAGTACCAGTTTTCTTACCCTACAGACTAGATTATTTAACGTCTGCATCTTAAAGTCTAATAGTTGGATGTATGTCTTCCAGCCAGGACCAATTCTCTCACCCCGCGGACAGGACTGTTTAATCGCAAAGTTTAAAACTGAACAGGCCGTATATAAGCAACATTCACCCTGGACCAATTTTCTCAGCCCGCGGACTGGATTGTTTAACCTCAGAGTCTCAAACTTGACAGGCCATATATATATGCTACATCCACCCTGGACCAATTTTCTTACCCCACGGATTGTATTTTTTAACCTAAGAGTCTAAAAGTCGACAGGCCGGATATGTGACATCCAGCCAGGACCAATTTTCTCACCCCACGGAATGGATTTTTTAACCTCAGAGTCGAAAACTCGACAGGCCGGGTATGCAGCATCCTCCCAGCTAAAATAGTCTTACCCTAAGTACTGTATTATTTAACTTCTGTATCTCAAACTCTAAAGGTTGGATGTATGTCTAATGTCCAGGACCAATTTTCTCACCCTGCGGACTGGGTTATTAAATGTCTGCATTTAAAACTCTAATTGGTACATGGATTTCTTACGGCCAGGATCAATTCTCTCACCCTGCGGACGGGACTGTTTAATATCAGAGTCTAAAACTGAACACGCCATTTAAAAGCAATATCCACCCTGGACCAATTTTCTCAGCCCGCGGGCTGGATTGTTTACCCTCAGAGTCTAAAACTCAACAGGCCGTACATATGCTACATCCACCCAGGACCAATTTTCTTACCCCACGTATTGTATTATTTAACCTGAGAGTCTAAAAGTCGACAGGCCGGATATATGACATCCACCCAGGACCAATTTTCACACCACGCGTATTGGATTATATAATTTATGCATCTTAAACTCTATAGGTTGGATGTATGTCTTCCGGCCAGGACCAATTTTCTAACCCTACGTACTGGATTGTTTAACATCAGGTTCTAAAACTCAGCAGGGTGTATATATGCGACATCCATCCAGTAAAAATTTTCTCACTGCACGGACTGGATTTTTTAACCTCAGAGTCGATAACTCGACTGGCCGGGTATGCAACATCTTCCCAGCTAAAATATTCTTGCCCTACGGACTGGATTATTTAACTTCAGCATCTCAAACTCCTAAAGTTGTTTGTATGTCTTCCACCCAGGACCAGTTTTCTCACCCTGCGGACTGGGTTATTTAATGTCTGCATTTTAAACTCTAATGGGTACATGGATGTCTTACGTCCAGGACCAATTCTCTCACCTTGCAGACAGGACTGTTTAATATCAGAGTCTAAAACTCGACAAGCCGTATATTTGTGACATCCACCCAGGACCAATATTCTCACCCCACAGACTGGATTGTTTAACCTCAGAGTCTAAAACTAGACAGGACGGATATGTGACATCCGCCCAGGACTAATTTTCTTACTCACCCGGACTGGATTATTTTATTTTTTTAAATTCAACAATTTTTATTGAAAGTTTTGTCTTTTTTTGTTTAGATTACAAAACAAAAATACAACATAAACCTAAAGCATTGCTGTCGGCAACAGTATCAAGCAACATACAGCATATCGCACACAGACATATAGTTATAATCGGTTGACATCTGAAAGTAAACCCGGCAGACATGCCACTTCAACCATATATATATATATATATATATATATGTTTCTCCAACTCCGGCACTCCGCTGACATAAATCAATTGCTTCACCCGGTGCCTTCCACATGACAGCCTGCGCGGCTTCACGTAATATATCCCTCGCATCCGCAGATATTGCGGATCCGCAGATATTGTAATGCGGGCACCCCCAACATATGGTGATGACAGCCACCTATCCCATATCGCATAGTATTTAGTAATGGCTTTACTGGACACATAGACAAATCTTTCATGCGCCACTGTAGTATTCACTAAAGCAATCCATGAGTCAATATCTGGGCCAGCAGGTGCCATCCACGACCGGGCTATAGAAACCTGTGTAAGAGCACACAGGTTGATAACATAACGTCTGGAGGGGGCATCCAGCAACTCCTCATCCACCACCGCCAGCACACACACAGGGGGGGTCAGGACATTAACAGGTATACCAGTGGAAACCATAGTCTTGAGTACATCCTGCCAGAAGGCATTAACTATCCTACAGGACCAAATCATGTGCCAAAAGGTGCCCCCATCTAGAGTACACTTGGGACATTTAGAATCCATACTTCCTCCGAATATCATCAACCTCTCAGGAGTAATATAGACTCTATGTAAAACAAAAAGATGCACCTGTTGGTAACGGACTGCTGTGGTCGCCACCCTAGAGGCCCCCAGTGCATCCTCCCAGGCATCATTAGATATGGGTCCCAGATCACATTCCCATTTAGATTTAAGAGAAAGAAGGGTCTCACAATGATAAGCACGTAGTAGAGCCGAATAAAATGTGGAAATAGTACAATTTTGAAGATTAACAAATAGTTCCCTAACTGGCGTGTCCCGGAGCATCAGGGGAGCGTTTGCAAATTGAGTTTGACAAGCATGGCGGAGTTGTAAATATCGATAAAAATAGAAGGTAGGAATATTATAATCCTCCTGCAATTGTTGGAAAGACTTAAATACACCCATATGACACAATTGCCCAAGAGACTGCACTCCCCGGCGGCTCCAGACCTCCCTCATCTGCAACGATGTAAGCTCGTTAAGAGAATGTGCGTAAGCCAGAGGCGTTTCCGGGTCCCAACCCTCTCCCTGGAGCAATCTATGCGTCTGTCTCCATACCATAATTGCTTGTTTGACAACGGGAAGGTTAAGTATCGATACATTGTCACTCAACAGTAGTTGTAATGGGGTGCAATTCCGATCGGTTATATAGAGAATTCGGGAGATCAATTCATCTCTACCAGGATCATGTAGCCACTTACTAATATGTACCATTTGTGCCGCTAGATAATATAATCTGAATTTAGGGAGGCCCGGGCCCCCAGAGTTACGTGAGCGTGTGAGGGTGTCTAATTTTATTCTGACCCGGCATTTAGACCATACGACAGAGGACAGAAGACTATCTATTTTCCGAAAGGTTTTTAATGGGAGATAAACAGGGAAGTGCTGTAGCGCATACAGCAACTTAGGCAGGGCCACCATTTTCACTAAATTAATTCTACCCGTTATAGTTAGAGGTAGAGTCCCCCACACCGCAATATGGGAATGTAAATAATCCATATGAGGTTTTATGTTTAGGGAAAAGTATTGAGAAGGATTATTTGTGACCCAGATTCCTAAGTACTTGAATGAGTCCACCCAGTGAAGAGGGAGGGCCACGAGCGAGACACCAGGACAAGCACCCAGAAAGGGCAGTATGCAGGACTTATCCCAATTAATGGACAGGCCAGAGTTCCCGCCATAGGTGACAGTAGTCTGATATAAACAGCAGAATATCATCCGCGTATAGAGCAATTTTGTCCGTGGTGGGGCACACCCGGAACCCCCCCCACCCGCAAGTCAGAATGCACCAAGCACGCCAAGGGCTCCACTGCTAGAGCAAAAAGGATAGGGGATAGCGGGCAGCCCTGCCTTGTACCCCTGGCTAGAGGAAATGCAGAGGAAATTAATCCATTTATCGAGACCCTGGCTGATGGGGCGGAGTAAAGTAACTTGACCCACCGTATAAAGCGTGGTCCAATACCGAAGCGGGCCATAGACCCCCACAAGAACGCCCACTCCACTGAATCAAAAGCTTTAGCAGCGTCGAGAGACACTACAACAGAAGTGTCGGCGTCCCCGCGAGGGCCTTGTAAGTGCGTGAACAAGCACCTAAGGTTAGTTAGAGTGGACCGCCCCGGCACGAAACCGGTCTGATCTGTGTGTATAATTTGGGTAATAACGGAGTTCAGTCTAAGTACCAGGATCTTTGCTAAGACCTTGACATCAGTTGTAAGTAGCGAGATAGGTCTATATGAATCTACCCGCTCTGTGTTCTTATCCGGTTTCAATAGCACTATTATCAAAGCCTCAGTCATAGAATCTGGCAGTGACCCCAATTACAACAAGTCATTGAACAGAGCAAGCAATCTAGGGCCATAAAAGTCAATATGCTTCTTATATAGCTCAATAGGAATTCCATCTAGCCTTGGTGCCTTGCCTCCAGGAAATGATTTGATGGCTGTTTCAATCTCCGTCAATGACAAAGGGGAATCCAGGAATTCTACCGCCACATTAGAGAGTGAGGGCAATGGTATACCAGCAAGATAATTATTTATTTCCGTTAAATCAGCCGATAATCTTGTACTATACAGACTTTTATAATAAGCAACAAATTGGTCCGCTATTTCCGGGGTTTTTACATAAGTTACACCATCATCCCCGCCTATCGCAAGGACAGTATTAGAAGATTTATCTGCTGCCGCTAAATGTGCTAGATAAGTACCAGGTCTATCGCCTGTAGCATAATAAGAGTGTTGAGCATACAGTAAACGGTATTTGGCTTTATCAGACAGACAGTTTCTCCATTTGGACTGCGCAAGCAACCATGCGTCCTTGGAGGCAACCAATCCATCTTGCAAATATTGGATTTCTAGGGACCTACAGGACGCTTCAAGTTCCATTTCTTGGCGTTTGTAGCCATTTTTAAAAGTAGCAACCCGTCTAATTAAGGAACCACGTATAAATGCTTTAAATGCGTCCCAGAGGATTGCTGGGCCAGCAGTACCCCTGTTTAGCTCCAAGAACTCCCGCCATGCAAGCTCCACTCCAGTGCCCATCTGTGAAAGCCAGAATGAGTTAAATTACCAAAACAACTGTCCCCGGGTACCCCCAGTATCCAGATTCAACAGTATTGGTGAGTGGTCAGAGATACCTCTAGTTGCATACTGGATATCAACAATTTTGGGTATTAAACAGGGGGAGACCAGGGCCATATCAATCCTAGAAAAGGAGGAGTAAGTAGGGGAGAAGCAGGAGAACTGTCGAGCAGCTGGATGCCGCGGCCTCCAGACGTCCACCAAGCACATACTCTCGACTAACAGAGCAAAGTTACCCGGACGTGGACGAGGCACAGTAGCATTGGTGCTGAATCTATCCACTCTAAGATCCATGACATTATTAAAGTCCCCAATGCAGACAGTGGGAATGTTGGGGTAAAGGGACATAAAATCAGCAGCCTTGCGTAGAACCTCCGGAGAGTACGGTGGAGGAATGTAAATAGCTAACAATAATAAAGACATGGAATTTATCTGACATTTAAGAAAAATATATCTTCCCCACTGATCCACCTGGACCCGGCCCAAAGCAAATGGGACAGATCTGCGGATCAGGATGGAGACGCCTCTGGAATGGGAGGTATGAGTGGAGTGGTATAACCACCCAATCCATGGCTTTTTAAGAGATAGATCTTTGGCTCCCTCCAGGTGCGTCTCCATAAGACAAATAACATCTGCGGAGTACTGCCTCATTTGCCGATGCTCCAGGGCCCTTTTAATTTTATCATTAAGGCCCCGCACATTCCAGGATAACATTTTTAGACTAAGTGATGCCATAATACATAACAGCACTAAGTGCTAAATGTGCCCACAACATTGAAGGTATTTGAAAGAGATAGAAAAGTAACCGCCTGCGAAAGATTTCTCTAAACATGTCGCAACAGCAATGCTTATAAAACATCAACCCATTGAATCCTCCCTTCCCCCCATACAACCCCCACCCTGTATACCGGCCCGAACTGTGGCATACCTAATCCCAAAAAACCTCCCAATAACTAAACAACTAGTAAAGAGGACAAAAAATAAAGCGGTCAAGGGCAGGTATTGCTCCCCCACCATAACCTAACCCCCCCAGGGCCAAATAAGCACCCAACCCCCGAACACGCAGGGACCCGATATCAAGTGCAACATTTAGTATACTACCAATAAAGGCTGTATCGACCCCCTAGTAGGAAAAAGTCAACAAACATTAATGCAATAGCTGTATACACAAATACTTAATGACATAAATCGCAGCCCAGTCAGCGGGCAGCTGTGACATCCAGTCATTTGCCAGCGCGCGCCCTGCCGGGTACTGCCGGTCAAGCCACGTCGCCGCCTCCCGCGGGGTCAAAAAGAATTTCGTCTCTCCTCCCGCTACCACCCGCAACTTTGAGGGAAAGAGCATAGCATAAGGGAGATTGAGCTCCCGGAGACGTCTCTTAATTGGAAGGAATTGGGATCTCTCCTTCTGGATGTCGACCGCAAAATCAGGAAACACCGAGATCCGGGTACCATTCCATTTAAGTGGGCCTTTGGTGCGTGCCAGGGTGAGAACCATGTCCCGATCCTTGAAGCCGGAGAGGGGGGAGAGGAACCATTCTGCGACCCCCCCATTCTCTTATTTTGCGCGGGAGGATTTCTAGCGTATTTTTCAAGCTTGGCCGCAGCCTGAGAATTCTTCCCCATAGTATTCGTTATAGTCACCCCTAGAGGGAGTTGCAGCACTATATGAGAGAGTTATGGTAAACCAAGCAGGCAAGCCTCCAGTCAGTGCTATATCAACAAATCAGGAATCACACAGTGGTAGACCAGCAGCCTCCAGCTGGATATATATAATGAAGAGAGAAAAAGTCACAGCAATATATTTCAGCCAGTGAATAAGCAGCAGAGGGGGCTGTGATCTGGGAGCACTGAGCAGTTATAAGGACAAAGGGTGGGAGCGTAATTCCTCATCTCCCATATTCCTAGTACCAGTTTTCTTACCCTACAGACTAGATTATTTAACATCTGCATCTTAAAGTCTAATGGTTGGATGTATGTCTTCCAGCCAGGACCAATTCTCTCACCCCGCGGACAGGACTGTTTAACCGCAAAGTATAAAACTGAACAGGCCGTATATAAGCAACATCCACCCTGGACCAATTTTCTTAGCGATTTTCTGGACCAATTTTCTCTTCCTCCTGGGGCGTGGCTTAGCTGTGAGAGAAGGTGGACGTGGTGAAACCAGGCTCCTGCAAAAATACTCATACTTAACGATCACCGTCCACGCCACATACTCATTGAGACCCACCAGAAGCCTGTTACAGCTCCCCTGCACTAGGTGGGTAGGTTGCGGAGCCGGCGGGTGCCCCCTGCGCCCGTGCGGGTTGCGGCCTGTCTGCCTGGTTGGAGCCGGGGACTCGAGCCAGGTGCTGCCCCGGACCGGAAGTGACGCGGCGGGACCTCGATCACGGCCGTGGACGGCAGCGGCCCATCTCCTGACCCCCCTGACGGCATCTTCCCTGCCTCCTGCCGGACCGCCCTGTGCGCCATCACACCCGCTAGCCACGGCACCCGCTGTGTACATCCGAGAAGCGGGATCGTGCGCGGCTGTGCTCCCTGGATGGGACGCGGCTGGCGCTGCCTCCTTCGTCTGTCCCCCGATCTCTGTTCCCCACTGCAGTATAGTGAGGGGGAGACCCGTGCCTACAGAGATAATCCCCACTTCACCAACGCAACAGACGGGGGCACGGGAACCAGAGCTGCAGAGGCCCAGGATTGGAACCTAGCAACACCGTTTTAAGTGCTGGCAAAGTGCCAATAACAAGAGCTGCTAGGCTGGGGACGTGGCCTAGCTACTAAACAGGGCGGACATGTTTCTATCGCCGAGGTGACCACCCTGCTTCCTTTTCCTCCCTGCACTGCTGCCTACTGGGACCCGGATCCCCTGGAGACTGTTGCCTGTGGTCCGCCTGTGTCCCCTCCTGCGGCTCTAGACGGAGAAGCTGCGGGCCGATGGAAGCCGCGGGCGGGCCTCTGACGTCACTCCCCGCTGTACCCGGCGCTGTGGTTCTCTGCTCCGGGGAAACACCATCTGCCGTCCCCTGTGGCTGAGACTCCTGCGGATGGTGGCTACCTGGCTGGAGGAGTGAGGGGAGCTCCCTGCATGCTGGAGGTGCCTGCCCCCCCCTAGATCTCCCACTGTGCTGTTGGTGGGATCGAGCTGCTGCATATTCACCCACCCAGCACGCCTGAGGGAGGCATCCCCATATAACGTGCCTGGGGGAGGCGCCGCAGGCGTGACCGCCAACACCACCGGACCCGCTGCTCTGTGGCCTCCTCACATCCCGGAGGCTTACATTTCCGGGCCTGGTGGGGGACCCGGGATCGCGGGCCTCAGCCTCGACGCTCCTGCGGGGATGACACCGCTGAACCCTACCAGTGGACTGGCTGCCACCTGCTGAGTCCTGTGTGCGCTGGCGACAGGCTCCTGAACCTGCTGCGGCTGTGTAGTCTTTTTGCTTGGTCGCATATCACCTGCTTTCAACGGGCGACTGCCGCACCACCTTCCTGATGCACTGAACCTTTCACCGGAGAAGAACGTTCTGCCCTACCCGAGGTACCTACCCGTGTTCGGCCCTGCGATCATTGGGTCATCCACTCCCTTCACCAACATTGGGACCCCGGTTCGGCACCTGATGTCCCACACCCCATATCCAGCCGGTGCACCAGTGTGTACTCACCCACTTTAGAAGAAATGTCACTTTAGCATTTATCTACCTGTATTACGACTACCGGTGGGCGGGACATCTGTGACGACCGCATCTTAACACGATTCCGGACCCAGCAGCTACTTCCCTGCACCCATATCTGTGGATACATGGCATACATTGCTATTCCATGAAGGGAACACCTTTGGAACTTTAACTGCGGCACCCGAAGTCTTAGTCCTCATCCCCGGAGTCAAGCCGCAATCCTCGGCCGCGAGACGAATTTATACCCTTCTACTCGTGCTGTGAAATTACGCCCTTCGCCCCCACGCAATATCTGCTCTCACACGCCATCTCTACCCCTTGCATCACAACGGCCTCACAGTGCGAGAAGCCTCCCTGGACGGCGGATCATATTCGCCACGCTAACATCTGCTACTGCCGATTCCCCCTCCCCGCAGAGGCTTCTGATCCTGCCACTCTACGAAATCTCTACCTATGTGCAAATCCTGCACTACAACATCAACAACCCGCCTTGAGCTTCCTGTCACTACTGATCCACGGCACTCCCGGATTGGATCCTACTGACTCTCCTGGAGCAACAGACGCCCGGCCCTCAACCATCTTACAACTCTTTACTACCAACTGAATGCACGAGGTGAACTCTGCCCTTGCCTTATCTAACAGCTGAATTGCCTTTCAGAAGTTGCATGAACTCCCCCTACTGCAGTCACCCTGTGGGACTGCGCGACCTGTGATTACGGCCAGTATTCTATAAATATTTTGTATTAATTTTTTTTTTCTTTGTCTCAGGTTGTTATGTAACTGATGACTTTTCATACTGTATCTGCTGTCAATTGACTAAACCTAGAGTTAGTGGGGTACAGCCAACACTTTGCACCTTAGATCCGGGTGTTCCCCCTCCCCTAATAACCCGGTGCTCTCTCCAGTCCCTCACTTCCTGTCATTTCCCCCGCGGGCATTAGTATGTAAGTCGTAACTCCCCGCCTATGCAATTTCTCCTGGGGACTCCCAACATGTTCTGATACTTTATGGTTATATCCTGCCCTGGTATTATTCATTGTATACTATAAACATATCTTAGCACCAGCTTTTGTGTGAGTGTTTCACGCCTGCTTATCCCCCCCTTTTTACAGGGGTATGGATAGATTCATAGACAAAAACATGCCTTCCAGAAACTCCAACCCAGCTAATAAGGGCGGGAAAAATAAGGCACCCCCTCCAAAATCGACACCATCCTCTCCAACCCACTCCGATCCTGGCATATCTGAGGCCTCAGGAGACAAATCCTCACCTCTTACTGCGAAGGAGATGTCGGACTTCCTTATGCCCCTTATGGACAAGAGGTTTGAGGGCCTTCAGGCACGACTGGACGCTGGCTTGGCCCGCATTGACTCCCATGCCTCACGTATTACGGCATTGGAAACCCGAGTGGGGGATGCAGATGATCTTATTCAATCATGTCAATCCACGTTAGAGGCCCATGATCGAACCACACTACAGTTACTTGAAAGAGTAGATGACCTTGAAAACAGGTCTCATAGGAATAATCTACGCTTTGTCTGGGTTCCTGAGTCCATCACTGGGACGGCCCTTATCACTTTTCTAACTGATGCCCTACCATTGGCCCTAAATATTTTGGAGGACATTGATATACCTCACATTGAAAGGGCACATAGAATCGGCCCACCCCAAGAAGGGACCAAACATCGGTCCCGACTGGTGCTAGCACGGTACCTGGACTATAGAACTAAGGTAACTATACTATCCACTTACCGCAAATCCGGGGAACTTATAGTTCAGGGCCATAGAATCTTGATTTTTCAGGATTTTTCGGCCATGGTGTCCCAGAAACGCAGGGAATTCTCTGAGGTATGCACCTATTTGCATGATAATAAAATCCGCTTTGCGCTGTTGTATCTGGCCAAACTTAGGGTTTTGTTGAATGGCACCCAGGTGTTCTTCACAGATCCTCAGACAGCAAAATCCCGGCTCATGGCCCAGGACTCCCCCTCATCATCCCCACCTTAATAATGTCTCACTGGGCACTACCCGCCCTGGGCAAGATACAATTCTGTTTACCATGTCCCCAGAGTATTGCATACTCTTGCTTTCCCTCCCTATTTTGATTCTATTTGAAGTTGATTGAGTGCGCACCGCTAAAAATTTGGTAGGTGCCCACTATCTGTTTCATGGTTAGGAAAATTGTTGAAAATGTTAATTTGAGGTATTTCACCATAACAAGACCACGTTCACATGCATATGTTTATCTGATGTTAACAATTTGCTTACTTTTTGTATTTGTATCTATTTTGTCTATTGCTGGTTATGTCCTGGAGCTCGGGGGAAACAATTTCCCTGCTTTTCTACCACGCACTACTAATATATTTACCACTATCTGCCTCTTGATGTTCCTCCTGTGGAGGGTGAGTAGCCATGCTGTCTACGCCCTCTGATCCTATTGCCTCCCTACCCCCGAGGCCCCTGCAAATTTTATCTTGGAATGTTGGTGGATTAAACACTCCTATCAAACGCAAGAGAGTTACGACCCACCTTAAACGTTTCCACCCTGACATAGTATACATTCAAGAAACGCATTGGGTCACCTCTGAATCAAATTCGCTAAAGGCTAACTGGATAGACACATGCATCTCCGCCTCCTTTAAGCGAAAAGCCAGAGGCGTTGCTATTGTTTTTAGGAAGGGCCTACCTATTTCTATCCTCTCACAAACCATAGACCCTGAAGGTAGATATATTATTCTTGACGTCGAACTGTACCACTCTAGATACACACTTATCAATGTCTACGCCCCAAACATTAACACACATCACTTCCTTCAAGACCTGGGACACCTCCTGCGTAGTAGATGCAACTACTCTTTAATTCTTGGGGGTGACTTTAATATGGTGGAAGACCCTTCCCTCGATAAATCCCCCCCTCTTTTGCGAAGTGCGAACACATCACACCGACATCTCACAGCGTTTCAACATAATTTACAACTATCCGACCCATGGCGAATATTAAATCCTACGGACAGGACCCACACTCATTTATCTTTGGCCCACGGTTCTCTCTCTCGTATAGACAAACTCTACATCTCTGATGACCTAATGACAGACATCCAACAGGTTGATATTTCTGACATTGTTATATCGGACCATGCCCCCATACGCTTGGCCCTCTCTCACCCACAGATGCAACCTACTGACTGCATCTGGCGATTCCCCTATTACTTAGCCCATTCTGACGAGTTTAAAACGTATCTCGTTCATCATTGGAACAATTATGTAGACGACAATTTAGACTATTGGGACCGCCCGGCTCTTTTCTGGGAAGCTTCCAAGGCAGTGATGAGGGGTCACATTAGCAGCTACGTTTCCCGTAAAAGGAAGGAATCAAAAATCGAATATGATAACCTTAAAATAGCAATGCATGACTCGTTTCTGCTTTACACTGCGAACCCGTCTGAAAATACCCTAGCTGCATATAAACAATCTAGACAGTTCCTTGAATCCTACCTAGCAACCCAAGCTCGTCATTCCCTGGAATACACTAAACACAAGTTCTATCGTTGGGGGAACAAAGCGGGCAAACTTTTGGCTTCTCTTTCCAAACCATCTAAGCCCCGTCCCACAATCACCTCTTTGAAACACCCTTCCACCGACACTGTACTCACCAAATCCCAAGACATACTGTCACTATTTCAATCCCACTTTGAAACCTTATTTCACTCCTCCCCTATCAACACCGCTCTGCAAGACACTTTACTAACTGACGCAACATTACCGAAATTAAGTACAGAACAAAGAGACGCTCTAACAGGAGATATCACTATGGAGGAACTTAACTCCTCTATCTCTAACCTTCCTCACAATAAAGCCCCTGGCCCCGATGGTTTCTCTGGGGAATACTATCGTATACTACAACCTCACCTCACCCCCACTTTATTAGAATTACTCAAAGGCATCCAAACACATGGATTGACCTATCCTACCTTTAACGCTGCACACATAATTCTCCTACCCAAACCTAACAAGGACCCCACACTGCTAACATCTTACAGGCCAATAAGCCTGCTTAATGTCGATTACAAGCTCTTAGCCAAGATTTTAGCCACCCGCCTTCAAGCCATCCTTCCTGACCTATTGACTGACCAACAAATGGGCTTTGTCCAAGGTCGTCATGCAATTAAAGTAATCCGAACAGCAATAGCAGCGATCGCTATGGCGAACAATTCCCCCAGGGAACAGAACATGCTTCTCAGCTTGGACATCCACAAAGCGTTTGACACGGTCTTATGGCCGCATCTATTTAAAATATTGGAAGGGAGGGCTTTTGACACGGGTTTCGTAGATCTCATACAACACCTATATTCCACCCCCTCAGCTTCTTTACTGATTAATGGCATGGTGGGACCTCAATTTAGCTTGGAAAGGGGGATGCGTCAGGGGTGTCTGCTATCCCCCTTACTGTTTAACCTGGCCTTAGACCCCCTACTGCGATCTCTGCAAAGCAACCCCACATTTCAAGGCATTAAACTTGGACTCCGAGAAGTTAAAATATCGGCATTTGCAGACGACATTCTCCTTTATATTGGTAATTCGGAATCCTCCCTTACATCTATTTTACGCACAATCGAAAATTTCAGCTCCATATCGGGCCTATACATCAACATGGATAAGTCCACTGCAATGTTCCTGGGTGGCACGGTTGGGCGCCCCCGTTAAACCCCGCGATTTCCATTCATATGGGCTACGAATTATATCCCCTATTTAGGAGTACTATTACCCCGTAACTTACATTCACTGTACAAATTGAATGTTACCAAGGCTATTCACGTACTTACCGAGAATGTAAAATCATGGAGCCGTTTGACTCTATCGTTCTTGGGCAGAGCTAATCCTTTCAAGATGATAGCGATCCCACGCCTATTGTACCCCATCCAATCATTGCCAATTTTACTAACTAAAACTGACTCTCTCCACATTAACTCGACTATCCGTAGGTTTATCTGGAATGGCACCAGAACCAGAATTGCTTTGCGAAAATTACAACAGCCAAAAAATAACGGAGGTATAAATCTTCCAGACATTGTAACCCACAATCAAGCAGCCCTCCTACGTCACTTACGTGACTGGATCTCTAAAACGTCAATATATACTGATACGTCCCTAGAACAAAATTTCTTGGCTAATTATGACCTAACCTGTTTCCTCCACCTTCATGACCAGGAAATCCCAGAGCCGATACGATCCAACCCGTTATTATGGTCCACTAGACGGCTATGGCATATCTTGCGCCATAAAAAGGGCCTTAACTCATACCACTCCCTCCATTTACCCCTACTCCGGAATCCCAACTTCCTCGATGGCATGGCTGCTCACCCTTTCATTGCTTGGAGTGTGGAGGGCTTGCATACTTTGAAGTCAGTGGTCTCTACTACCCAAGAACGCTCTCTCACTCCTGGGGAATTATCAGTTGCCTACCCTATAGTGGCCTCTCACCCACTGGCACTCTTACAATTACGTTTTTACACGGCCCATGTACTGAAACATTTCTCTAAAAAAGATTGGCACAATCCTTTGGACAACCTCTTGACCCACCCACCGCCCCAGCGCAAAGCCCTATCCATTCATTATAATTTTTTAAGAGATATATTAGATAATGCTGCCATACCAGAAGGGATGTCGAAATGGTTAAGTCATTTCCCAACCCTAACTATACCGACACTGGAGAAACCTTTAGTGTTTTCCCAAAGAACTCTATCGGCTAGCATGTACACTGAATTATTCTTGAATACATACCACAACACATATTTATCACCACTAAAGCGCTATCGCATGGGCACTTCGGAGAGCAATGCCTGCTTACGCTGCCACCAGGAAGAAGCGGATACTTTTCATTGCCTATGGGCTTGCCCCGTCATTCAGTATTTTTGGCACCTAATCCGCAGATATGCGGAAGCCAAACTAGTTAATCATGTCCCCTTCACTCCGGAATGGGCGATTCTGGGATTATTTGACCCCCATCAATGAATAACCCTGGCATGCAAAAAAACTCCTGCTAGCCATCAGTGCAGCAGGAAAGAAAACAATATTACAAGGCTGGTTGGACAGTACACCGCCTCAAATACCCTTATTCTTGACTAAATTAAATTTTATTTTCAAGATGGATTGGATGGAAACATTATTACATAAAGAGAGAGAAGTGGAGAGATATTTCTTAATGTGGGAATCATATATAGATACACTACCCCTTTCCACTAAAACGCAAATACATCACAGCCTAAAACACACTGTATGGTATACAAGACCCGCCAATTACGTTGCTTTGATATCCCCCGAGCTCCGGATGTGACTAATACTGTACGAGTCTCTACTGATATTGAATATTCATGCTACTTTATGACCCTACCAACTCCCTAACACATATATCGGCATGTTTGTAATTTCTCAACCCAACTCTCTGTGAGTATGTACGATGGTCGTTGTGGTCTATTGATTTATTGTTTGCAATATTTTCTGTTGCTGTTTTTCCTTAACTGTTAATACCTCAATAAAAAAGTAATAAAAAAAAAACTAATTTTTCTCACCCAGCGGACTGGATTGATTAACCTCAGAGTCTAAAACTCGACAGGACGGATATGTGACATCTGCATAGGACTAATTATCTCTCCAAACAGACTGGATTATTGAATCGTCTGCATTTTAAACTGTAAATGTTGGATGAATCTCTTCCGGCCAGGACCAATTTTCTCACCCTACAGACTGGGTTATTTAACACCTGCATCTTAAATTCTGAAGGTTGGATGCATGGCTTCCAACTAGGAATAATTTTCTAATCCTGCGGATGGGACTGTTTAACATCACAGTCTAAAAATCGACAAGCCAAATATATGCGACATGCACCTAGGACCAACTTTCTCACCCCACGGACTGGATTATTTGACCTCAGAGTCTAAAATTCGACAGGGCGGGTATGCAACATATTCCTAGTACCAGTTTTCTTACCCTACAAACTAGATTATTTAACGTCTGCATCTTAAAGTCTAATGGTTGGATGTATGTCTTACAGCCAGGACCAATTCTCTCACCCCGCAGACAGAACTGTTTAACCTCAAAGTATAAAACTGAACAGGCCGTATATAAGCAACATCCACCCTGGAGCAATTTTCTCAACCCGCGGACTGGATTGTTTAACCTCAGAGTCTAAAACTTGACAGGCCATATATATGTGTTACATCCACCCAGGACCAATTTTCTTACCCCACGGGTTGTATTTTTTAACCTGAGAGTCTAAAAGTCGACAGGCCGGATATGTGACATCCACCCAGGACCAGTTTTCTCACCACGAGTACTGCATTATATAACATATGCATCTTAAACTCTATAGGTTGGATGTATGTCTTCTGGCCAGGACCAATTTTTCTTGCCCCACGGACTGGATTGTTTAACCTCAGATTTTAAAACTCGACAGGCCATATATATGCGATATCCATCCAGTACCAATTTTCTTACCCCACGGACTGGATTTTTTAACCTCAGAGTCGAAATCTCGACAGGCCGGGTATGCAACATCCTCCCAGCTAAAATATTCTTACCCTACTGACGAGATTATTTAACTTCAGCATCTCAAACTCTAAAGGTTGGATGTATGTCTTCCGCCCAGGACCAATTTTCTAATCCTGCAGACTGGGTTATTTAATGTCTGCATTTTAAACGCTAATGGGAACATGGATATCTTACGGCCAGGACCAATTCTCTCAACCCTTGGATGGGACTGTTTAATATCAGAGTCTAAAACTCGACAAGCCGTATTTGTGCGACATCATCTCAGGACCACTTTTCTCACCCCACAGACTGGATTGTTTAACCTCAGAGTCTTAAACTCAAATGGCCGGGTTTGCAACATCCACCCTGAACCAATTTTCTCAGCCCGCGGACTGGATTGTTTAACCTCAGATTCTAACACTCGACAGGCCGGGTGCGCAACATCTTCCCAGCACCAATTTTTTTTACCCTACGGATTGGATTTTTTAACTTCTGCATCTTAAAATCTAATGGCTGGATGTATGTCTTCTGCCCAGGACCAATTTTCTCACCCTGCGGACTGGGTTATTAAATGGCTGCATTTTAAACTCTAATTGGTACATGGATTTCTTACGGCCAGGACCAATTCTCTCACCCTGCGGACAGGATTTTTTAATATCAGAGTCTAAAACTTGACAGGCCGTATATATGCTACATCCACCCATGACCAATTTTCTTACCCCACGGATTGAATTATTTAACCTGAGAGTCTAAAAGTCGACAGGCCGGATATGTGACATCCACCCAGGACCAATTTTAATACCACGCGTATTGGATTATATAACTTATGCATCTTAAACTCTATAGGTTGGATGTATGTCTTCCGGCCAGGACCAATTTTCTCACCCTACGTACTGAATTATTTAACACCTGCATCTTAAACTCTGAAGGTTGGATACATAGCTTCCAACTAGGAAGAATTTTCTAATACTGCGGATTGGACTGTTTAACATCAGAGTCTAAAACTCGACAAGCAATATATATGTGACATCCATCCAGGACCAATTTTCTTACCCCACAGATTGAATTTTTTAACCTGAGAGTCTAAAAGTCGACAGGCCGGATATGTGACATCCACCCAGGACCAATTTTCACACCACGCGTATTGGATTATATAATTTATGCATCTTAAACTCTATAGATTGGATGTATGTTTTCCGGCCAGGACCAATTTTCTCACCCTACGTACTGAATTATTTAACACCTGAAACTCTGAAGGTTGGATGCATGGCTTCCAACTAGGAAGAATTTTCTAATCCTGCGGATGGGACTGTTTAACATCAAAGTCTAAAACTCGACAAGCCATATATATGTGACATCTATCCAGGACCAATTTTCTCACCCGACGGACTGGATTGTTTAACCTCAGAGTCTAAAATTCGACAGGCCTGGTATGCAACATAGTCCTAGTACCAGTTTTCTTACCCTACAGACTAGATTATTTAACATCTGCATCTTAAAGTCTAATAGTTGGATGTATGTCTTCCAGCCAGGACCAATTCTCTCACCCCGCGGACAGGACTGTTTAACCTCAAAGTATAAAACTGTATAAAGCAACATCCACCCTGGACCAATTTTCTCAGCCCGCAGACTGGATTGTTTAACCTCAGAGTTTTAAAGGCCCTACACACTGGGCGATAATCCTCAAAGATATGAACAATCTTGTTCATTATTGAATGAGATACCGTTCATACCTTTAAGTTTGGAGTCACCAGCAATGAACGATGCGCGGCACCGCGCTTGTTCATCGCTGGTGCCCGGTCTGCTGTGCATGCAGGCCAATATGGATGATCTCGTCCATATTTGCCTGCACTTGTATGGAGATGGGGGAAGTGAATAAACTTTACTCCCCCCAACACTGCCCCCCGCCGCTGGATCGCCCGTCTGCCATATCAGCGGTCGGGCAGCTCGGCGGCTTATCGCCATGTCTGTAGGGCCCTTAAAACTCGACAGGCCGCATATATGCTACATCCACCCAGGACCACATTTCTTACCCCTACGAATTGTATTATTTAACCTCAGAGTCTAAAAGTCGAAAGGCCGGATATGTGACATCCGCCCAGGACTAATTTTCTCACCCCGCGGACTAGATTATTTAATATCAACATCTTAAACTCTAAAGTTATATGTATGTCTTCCGGCCAGGACTAATTTTCTCAACCTGCGGACTGGACTGATTAACCTCAGAGTCTAAAACTTGACATGACGGATATGTGACATCCACCCAGGACTAATTTTCTCACCCCGCGTACTGGATTATTTAATATCTGCATCTTAAACTCTAAAGGTTGGATGTATGTCTTCCGGCTAGGACCAATTTTCTCGCCCCACAGACTGGATTGTTTAACCTCAGAGTCTAAAACTCGACAGGCCAGATATATGTGACATCCATCCAGGACCAATTTTCTCAGCCCACGGACTGGATTTTTTAACCTAAGAGTCGGAAATTCGACAGGCCGGTTATGCAACATCCTCTCAGCTAAAATATTCTTACCCTACGGACTGGATTATTTTAACTTTTTCATCTCAGATTTAAAGAATGGTTGTATGTTTTAGAGCCAGGACCAATTTTCTCACCCCATGTGTCACGATCCTAGGCACGGCGATTCCCCAGATACGCCAATCTGCGAATCCCTGCCACGTGACACCTTTACTGGATACCTGAGTGCGTGTGTTAATTTCATACAAAATCACTGCCACCAGCCAAAGTACAAACATTTAGGGTATGACCCAAGGCAAACTTATGGCTTTTGCCTGCACCTAGAATTATTAATATTTTGGTAATGCCTCTTTCAGAGAGTTGGGTTGGATACACAACAGAAACCAGACCTAAAATTAGATTATTTAATTCAAGTAAAACACTTCAAAGCTTATGTTACAGAAAAAAGAAAGTTACAAGAATATAATGATAAAAAGTCAAAGTTACAACAGAAAGACAACTTCAAGAAAATAAAAATAGGATGATAAACCCACCGATACTAGCACGCATGCACAGTAGAACGATGAGGTGAAGTGAAGCCGCTTCGGATATATCGGAACATTACAGAGCCAGAATGTTCTCCTGACTCGCTTCTTTGATAATGAACAACTTACCCTCTGTGGGTCTCCTATTTAAAAAAACATGCTGCCCCTTCAACCCCCCTCCCTCTGGAGTGTTACTGTTAACCCTTTCCAGATCAGAGTTAATTGTGTAATTGAACTGTAACATGGGGTCTCTTGGTCATATACGCAGGGGCTGGCTAATTACTCTTCCCCTTCATTTTGAAGATGGGCAATCAGATTTATCAATCATACTAAGACACTGTTATAGCTGGCTGAAGGAAGCTTTTAATCACCTTCCGTAGCCAGCATGTCTTTATGGCCTCCCTGGTGACCCCCTGGGGTCCGGAAGCAACCTGTTGGGAGATACACAAGCCAGTTGAGAAAACACATTTCAGGCCTGACCTGCGTTTACTTTAAGATCTCAGTACTGATTCTGGGGTAAGTAAACTAAACTAGATTTCACACCTTAGCAGTCAGTGTGTCTCTGTGATCTGTGGCTACAATGAAATGCCAGTAGATCAATCAAGCTTCAACCATTTAATTCATGCCCAGTTCGATGTGACCCAGATGCGTTGGCATCACATCCATTGATACGTGACTTGGATATCCTGGTATCATCTATATTGATATCACACTACTTATTAACAGGCTTATTCCTGCTTGAAATAGCCTGGATCATGACACCTCCCCCTTTAAGATCAGCAATGGTGCACTGGCACATCAGACTGAAGTCTCCTATGACCTTTTCACACAGGATTTATACATAACCACACACAGGGCATTTGCAGACATTGATCAATACAATATTATTTGCAGTTATGCACGTTTTGGCATCAGAATAGCGTCCAATCATGACACCGTGCATGCAACAATTTAACCTCAGAGTCTAAAACTATACAGGTTGTATATATGCGACATCCACCCAGGACCAATTTTCTCATCCAGTGGACTGGATTTTTAATCTCAGAGTCTAAAACTCGACAGGATTAATATGTGGCATCCGCCCAGGACTAATCTTCTCACCCTGCAGACTAGATTATTTAACATCAGCATCTTAAACTATAAAGGTTGGATGTATGTCTTTTGGCCAGGACCAATTTTCTCACCCCGCAGACTGGACTGATTTACCTCAGACTCTAAAACTTAACGGGATGGATATGTGACATCCACCCAGGACTAATTTTCTCACTCTGCTGACTGGATTATTTAATTTCTGCATTTTAAACTCTAAAGGTTGGATGTATGTCTACCGGCCAGGACCGATTTTCTCACCTCGCGGACTGGATTGATTAACCTCAGAGTCTAAAACTCGTGAGGACGGATATGTGACATCCGTATAGGACTAATTATCTCACCAAACAAACTGAATTATTGAATTATCTGCATTTTAAATTGTAAAGGTTGGATCAATAATTTCCGGCAAGGACCAATTTTCTCAACCTACGGACTGGATTATTTAACGCCTGCATCTTAAACTCTAATGGTTGGATGCATGGCTTTCAGCTAGTAAGAATTTTCTCACCCTGCGGATGGGACTGTTTTACCTCAGAGTCTAAAACGCGACAGGCCATATATATGCAACATCCACTCAGGACCAATTTTCTCACCCCACTGACTGGATTGTTTAAGTCTGCATTTTAAACTCTAAAGGTTGGATGTATATCTACCAACCAGGAAAAATGTTCTCAACCCACGGACGGGACCGTTTAACCTCAGAGTCTAAAACTCGACATTCTGAATATGCAATGTCCTACCAGGACCAATGAAAACTTGACAAGTCAGATATGCAAGATACTCCCAGGACAAATTTTCTTACCCTGTGGAATTGATTATTTAACCTCAGAGTCTAAAACTTGACAGGACTGATATGTGACAACTGCCCAGGACTGATTTTCTTACTCACACGGACTGAATTATTTAACGTCTGCATCTTAAACTCTTAGGGTTGGTTGTATGTCTTTTACCCAGGACAAATTTTCTTACCCTGCGGACTGCGTTATTTAATGCCTGCATTTTAAACTATAATGGGTACATGGATCTCTTACGGCCAGGACCAAGTCTATCAGCCCGCGGATGGGACTGTTTAATATCAGAGTCTAAATGTCGACTAGCCGAATATATGCGACATCCAACCAGGACAAATTTTCTCACCCCACGGACTGGATTGTTTAACCTCAGAGTCTAAAACTCGACAGGACGTATATGTGACATCCGCATAGGACTAAATATCTCACCAAACAGACTGGATTATTGAATCATCTTTATTTTAAATTTTAAAGTTTGGATGTATGTCTTCCGTCCAGGGCCAATTTTCTCACCCTACGGACTGGATTATTTAACGCCTGCATCTTAAACTCTAATGATTGGATGCATTGCTTCCAATTAGGAAGAATTTTCTCATCCTGCGGATGGGACTGTTTAACATCGGAGTCTAAAACTCAATAGGCCGTATATATGCGACATCCAACCAGGACCAATTTTCTATCCCCACAGACTGTATTATTTAATTTCACACTCTAAAACTCGACAGGACGGATATGTTACACCCGCCCAGGACTAATTTTCTCTCTCCGCGAACTGGATTATTTAACGTCTGCATCTTAAACTCAAAAGGTTGGATGTATGTCTTACGGCCAGGACCAATTTTCTCACTCCACTTTAACTTTAGAGTCTAAAAGTCGACAGGTCAGATTTCTGACATCCACCCATGACCAATTTTCTCACCACACATACTGGATTGTATAACGTATGCATCTTAAACTCTATAGGTTGGATGTATGTCTTCCAGCCAGAACCATTTTTTCTCGGCCCACGGACTAGATTGTTTAACCTCAGAGTCTAAAAACGCGACAGGCCATATATGCGATATCCACCTAGGACCAATTTTCTTACCATGCTGACTTAATTAAGATGTAAATCCATTGAATCTTAAGTTTAACAGCTTAACCACTTAGCCATCCTGATGTGAGGCTTTTGACATTTTCATGGCAAATACTTTTGCAAAGCATGAAACCCAGTTAACAGGCTTCCGTGCGGGATCCTGGCTGTCATAATACTGACACCATAATCGTACCCAGCAGCCATAATAACGGCACCAAAATGCCAACAGAGGAGGGATTAATGGCATGAAAATACTGACACCTAGAATTCTGAATGTCCTCTCAGCAGGATGTCATCTCGTCCTGACACGGGGAGGGGGGATGTTAAATTTAGGCTTTTAGAAGGGGAGTTAGGGTGTAGGACAGGTAGGTTAGGGTTAAGTACCAGGGAGGGAGGGTTTGGTTTAGTCACTTAGAAGAGGAGGTTAGTGTTATACACCAAGCAGGGAGCATTAGCTTTAGGCATTGGGGAATGGAGGGTTAGTGTAAGGCATCCCGGGGAGGGTAAGGTTTAGGCACCCAGGGAGAGGGTTAGAGTTAGACACCAACAAGGGAGGATTAGGGTTAGGGCAGGGAACATGGGAGAGTTATGGTATTAACTGCAGGGCTGTCGGGATTTTAATGGTCAGGATGCCGATGTCGGTATTATGACCATAGGCATCCAGTCCATCAGGATTACATTCTGAACCCCATTGCATATGTATATTTTAATGTGCATGGTCAACTTTTATGCAAACTTTGTGCTGTTTGGAGTCTAAATTATTACATAGGTTTATTTGCACTGTCACATTTCAGTGCTTTTGTGCAACACGTATGGTAGTTCACAAATGTAAACAAAATGACTCTTGTACATTTCCTTAATTGATTATATTGTTCCTTGTACATATTTAGGAAACTGAAATTAAAATACATACCAGAAGTGTGGTCCGAACCCACGCGGATGTATATCCATTAGATCATAAGTCCAACGCCTTTACCACTTGGCCATCCTGGTATGTTGCCCAGGGCCTTTTCATGGCAAATACTAATGCACTATTCATGTTTATTTTGATGTGCATGGTTAACTTTGAACTGCTTGGAGTTTAAAATATTACATTACTTTGGGTATTTTAATGGATATTAGGATATCATTGCTTCCTTTCTTCATAGAAAGCCAGGTTCTTTGGAAAAAATTGATTGAAAATATTTTTTCTCATACGTCCTAGAGGATGCTGGGGTCACTTCAAGAACCATGGGGGTATAGACGGGATCCGCAGGAGACATGGGCACTTTAAGGCTTTTAAAGAGGTGTGAACTGGATCCTCCCTCTATGCAACTCCTCCAGTCTCCAGTTTAGAATCTGTGCCCAGGCAGACTGGAATCACTCTGAGGAGCTCTACTGAGTTTCTCTGAAAAGACTTTATGTTAGGTTTTTTATGATCAGGGGGAACTGCTGGCAACAGTCTCCCTGCTTCGTGGGACTTAGTGGAGAGAAGTCAGACCTACTTCTGAGTTTAAAGGCTCTGCTTCTTTGGCTACAGAACACCATTAGCTCCTGAGGGTCTGATCGCTAGGTACGCCTAGATGCTCGTTCCCAGAGCCCGCCGTCACCCCCTTGCAGAGCCAGAAGTCAGAAGACAGGTGAGTAGAAGAAGATCAGAAGACTTCAGTGACGGCTTTGAGGTACCGCACAGCGATCGCACGCTGTGCGCCATGCTCCACTACACAGCGGCACTACAGGGTGCGGGGGGCCCTGGGCAGCATATCTAACCTCAATATCTTCCTGGCAAGAGCGACATAGTGCCAGGGCACTGTCCGGACCCCCGCCAGTATAAAAAATTATTAAAAAAGAACGGGTCTGAAGCGCGCCATTACGGGGGCGGAGCTTAGCCCTCACAACAAACAGCCCGGCGCCATTTTCTCTACACAAGGCTTCAGAGACGCTGGTCCTTCCTCACACTGCTGAATAAGTATCAGGTTGAAAAACGGGGGGCACAGCTATTTTGGTGCATTATATGTAAATTATAAAAGCGCTGCAGGTCTGGGGCATTTCTGTGATGTTTCAGACCGGGATTGGGCACTGGGGTGTGAGCCTGCAATAACTCCCTCTGTGTCTCTCTGACAGGCTTTACAGTGGGTCTTTCCCCTATAGGCCCAGTGTGTCTGCGTGTGTTGGGTACACATGTGTCGGCATGTCTGAAGCGGAGTGCTCTTCCCAGGAGGAGACTATGTTAGGGACACAAACAGCTGCAGGAGTGGCCCCGCTGACACCTGATTGGGTGAATGTTTTGAGTGCTTTGAATGCAAATGTTGCTCTGATAAATAGAAGATTGGATAAATCTGAGTCTCAGGCATGGAAGAAATCCGTAGAGGATGTGTTGTTTCAAGCCCAGACCCCCTCGGGGTCACAAAAATGTTCATTTAACACGCTAGCAGACACGGATACCGACACGGACACTGACTCAAGTGTCGACTATAGTGATGCCAGATTACATCCAAAACAGGCAAAGAGCATTCAGTACATGATTGTGGCAATAAAAGACATATTACATATCACTGAGGACCCTACTGTTCCTGATTCTAGGAAAGAAACCTGAGGTAACATTTCCTCCCTCTCATGAACTGAACACGCTTTGTGAAAAGGTTTGGGAAAATCCTGACAAAAAGTTTCAGTTTCCCAAAAGGATTGTAGTGGCGTATCCATTTCCCTCTGGGGATAGGGATAAATGGGAGTCAAAAGAAAGAAAAACAGAAGCACTCATGTCATTACAACATTATAGTACCCTGAATACAACCAAAGAGTCAATAAAAATTGGAAATATATATTTATGTATAAATTAATAAATGGGAGTCACCCCCTGTTGTGGACAAAGCTCTGTCACGGCTGTCAAAAATGGTGGCTCTTCCGTCCCCTGACACGGCAGCCCTAAAAGATCTTGCAGATCGTAGACAGGAAAATCCATTAAAATCCATTTATGTCACCACGGGTACGCTACTCAGACCAGCCATTGCATCTGCGTGGGTGAGTAGTGCTATTGAAAAATGGGCAGATAACTTGTCATCTGAAATGGATACCCTGGATAGGGATAGCATTCTTTTGACACTAGGTCATAACAGGGACGCTGCAGTCTACCTAAAGGAAGCTGCGAGAGATATTGGCCTCTTGGGATCATGGGCCAATGCCATGGCAGTCTCAGCTAGGAGAGCATTGTGGATTCATCAATGGAATGCTGATGCTGACTCTAAGAAAGCTATGGAGTCTCTACCGTATAACGGTGGTGTATTGTTTGGTGAAGGCCTCGCTGATTTGGTATCTACGGCTACCGCGGGTAAGTCATCAGTTTTATATTATGTGCCTGCACCACAAAAGAAAGCACACCACTATCAGATGCAGTCCTTTCGGCCCAATAAATACAGAAAGGGCCGAGGGTCTTCTTTCCTTGCTACTAGAGAAAAGGGAAAAGGTAAACAATCATCGGCCGGCTTCTGCCAAATCTACTGCATGACTCTGGGGCTCCTCTGTGGGAGTACGCACTGGTGGGGTCACGTCTCAAGCTCTTCAGTCAGTTCTAAGCTCGTTCAGCCCTTGACCCATGGGTTTTAGAAATAGTGTCCCAGGGGTACAAACTGGAGTTTCAAGACGTTCCCCGTCACCGATTTTTCAAATTGGCCTTACCAGCTTCTCTTCCAGACAGGAAGGTGGTATGCGCCGCAATACAAAAATTGTGTCACAATCAAGTCATTGTCAGGGTTCCCCCGTCGCAACAGTGAGAAGGCTTTTATTCAAGCCTGTTCGTCGTCCTGAAGCCAGACGGCTCAGTCAGACCAATCCTGAACCTCAAATCCCTCAATTTCTACCTAAAAAATTTCAAATTCAAGATCTAATCTCTCCAGGCAGTATTCTCCAGTCTGGAGGAGGGGAATGTTATGGTGTCAGTAGACATAAAGGATGCCTACTTACATGTTCCCATTTATCCCCCACATCAGGCTTACCTGAGGTTTGCAGTTCAGGATTGTCATTACCAATTTCAGACGTTACCGTTTGGGCTGTCCACGGCTCCAAGGGTTTTCACCAAAGTAATCGCCAAAATGATGGTTCTCCTATGCAAGCAAGGAGTCACAATTATCCCGTACTTGGACGATCTCCTAATAAAGGCAAGATCCAGGGACCAATTAATGCAGAACATTATACTCTCCCTGATAATTCTGCAGCAACATGGTTGGCTCCTGAACTTGCCAAAATCACAGTTGGTTTCGACGAGACAGCTGTCGTTTTTGGGAATGATTCTGGACACAGAATTACAGAGAGTCTTTCTTCCAGTGGAAAAGGCTCTGGAAATTCAGAACCAGGTAAAACATATGCTGAAACCAGCAAGAGTATCGATCCATCAATGCACTCGGTTGCTGGGGAATATGGTGGCAGCCTACGAGGCCATTCAGTTTGGCAGATTCCATGCCAGAGTGTTTCAGTGGGACCTGTTGGACAAGTGGTCCAGGTTCCATCTGCACATGCATCGAAGGATAACCCTGTTTTCCAAGACCAGAATCTCACTCCTGTGGTGGCTGCACAGCTCTCACTTCCTAGAGGGACGCAAGTTTGGGATCCAGGACTGGATCTTAGTGACCACGGATGCGAGTCTCCGAGGCTGGGGAGCAGTCACGCAGGGGGGAAAGCTTCCAGGGAAGATGGTCAAGCCAGGAAATTTGTCTACACATAAACGTTATGGAGTTAAGGGCCATTCACAAGGGCCTTCTGCAAGCGGAACATCTTCGCAATCGTCCCGTCTTGATTCAGTCGGACAACATAACAGCAGTGGCGTACATAAACCACCAGGGCAGAACAAAGAGCAGAGCGGCAATGGTAGGGGCCACAAAGGTGCTCCGTTGGGCGGAAAGGCATACATGCGCTCTGTCAACTATCTTCATTCCAGGAGTGGACAACTGGGAAGCAGACTTCCTCAGCAGACACGATCTCCATCCAGGAGAGTGGGGTCTTCATCAAGAGGTCTTTGCAGAAGTGACAAGTCTTTGGGGAATTCCTCAAATAGACATGATGGTGTCTCGCCTCAATAAGAAACTTCAGAGATATTGTTCAAGGTCGAGAGACCCTCAAACAATAGCAGTGGACGCCCTAGTGACACCGTGGGTGTTTCAGTCGTACGTTTTTCCTCCGCTTCCACTCATTCCAAAAGTGATAAAGATCATAAGAAGAACGGAGGTTCAAGCGATCCTCATTATTCCAGACTGGCCAAGGGGGCTTGGTATCCAGATCTTCAGGAATTACTCATAGGAGATCCCTAGCCTCTTCCTCTAAGAGAGGATCTGTTACAGCAGGGGCCGTGCGTGTTCCAAGACTTACCGCGACTTCGTTTGACAGCTTGGAGGTTGAACGCCGGATCCTAGCCTGAAAGGGTATTCCCAAGGAAGTCACCCCCACTCTTGTTCAGGCCAGGAAAGGAGTAACGTCTTAACATTACCACCATATTTGGAGAAAATACGTGTCTTGGTGTGAATCCAAGAAGGCTCTTACGGAAGAATTTCAGTTAGGATGTTTTCTCCATTTTCTACAAGCCTGTGTGGATGCGGGCCTAAAGTTGGGCTCAATTAAAGTACAAATTTCAGCCTTATCTGTTTTCTTCCAAAAACAATTGGCCTCCCTTCCAGAAGTTCAGACATTCGTGAAAGGCGTGTTGCACATCCAACCTCCCTTTGTGCCCCCTGTGGCACCGTGGGATCTTAACGTGGTGTTGCAATTCCTTCAATCTCATTGGTTTGAACCTTTACAAAAGGTGGAGTTGAAATTCCTAATTTGGAAAGTGGTCATGCTGTTGGCCTTGGCATCCGCCAGGCGGGTGTCTGAATTAGCGGCCTTGTCTCACAAGAGCCCTTATTTGATCTTCCATGAAGATAGAGCAGAGTTAAGGACTCATCAGCAGTTTCTACCGAAAGTGGTTTCGTCGTTCCACTTGAACCAACCTATTGTGGTGCCAGTGGCTACTGACGCCTTGCTGGAATCGAAGTTTCTCGACGTAGTCAGAGCTTTAAAAATGTATGTGGCCAGAACGGCTCAGTTTAGGAAAATGAAGGCTCTGTTTGTCCTGTATGCTCACAACAAAATTGGGGCTCCTGCTTCCAAGCAGACTATTGCACGCTGGATCTGTCATACGATTCAGAATGCTCATTCTACGGCAGGATTGCCATTACCGAAATCAGTGAAGGCCCATTCTACCAGAAAGGTGGGCTCGTCCTGGGCGGCTGCCCGGGGGGGTCTCGGCATTACAACTTTGCCGAGCGGCTACTTGGTCAGGTTCAAACACCTTTGCGAAGTTCTACAAGTTTGATACCCTGGCTAATGAGGACCTCATGTTTGGTCAATTGGTGCTGCACAGTCATCCGCACTCTCCCGTCTGTTCTAGAGCTTTGGTATAACCCCATGATTCTTGAAGTAGCCCCAACATCCTCTAGGACGTATGAGAAAATAGGATTTTAATACCTACCGGTAAATCCTTTTCTCTTAGTCCGTAGAGGATGCTGGGCGCCCATCCCAGTGCGTACTGTATCTGCAGTTATTAGTTGTGGTTACACATGTTGTGTTACGTTTATAGTCAGCCTGTTGCTGATATTGTTCATGCCGTTGACTTGCGTTGTGTTGAATGCCATGTTTTACGGCGTGCTTAAGGTGTGAGCTGGTGTGTATCTCACCTTAGTTTAACAATCAATCCTTTCCTCGAAATGTCCATCTCCCTGGGCACAGTTCCTATAACTGGAGTCTGGAGGAGGGGCATAGAGGGAAGAGCCAGTTCACACCCCTTTGAAAGTCTTAAAGTGCCCATGTCTCCTGCAGATCCCATCTATACCCCATGGTTCTTGAAGTGACCCCAGCATCCTCTATGGACTAAGAGAAAAGGATTTACCGGTAGGTATTAAAATCCTATTTTTAGCAATGTATTTTAAGTTAATGATTTTCACCCAATTTTGAGTTTTCCCTAATTGCCAAAATCTTCATTTTACATACTTAGCTTAAATTAAAATGCATATCAGAAGTGGGGATCGAACCCACGTGGATATGTATCCATTGGCTCTTAAGTCCAACGCCTTAAACACTCGGCAATCCTGGTGTGATTTCCGTGTCAAATACTATTGCAAAGGATATGTATCTTTTAATGTGCATGGGCACTTATTCAGCAAACTTTATGCTGCTTTGACTGTAAATTATTACATAAATCTGGTAATTGTTGTTTTTTAAAAGTATGATACTTATATTTCTATTCTTCACAACAAGTAAGGCTCTTTTGAATAAAAAGTTTCATAATATTTCCATTTTTTTTTTAAGACATTTATTTTCACCACATTTTGAACTGCTCATCTATCAAGACTGTCCTTTCTTTTGAATGATTACAAGCAACATTTGTAGATAGTTGCTATCATTTTTTTTTTGCCCTGTCACATGTCAAGGATTTTGTGGAACACGTATGGTGGTTTACAAATGTAAGTAATATCAACTTTTATACATGTCCTTAATTGATAACATTGCTTCTTGTACATATTTAGGAATCAGAAATTAACATGCATACCATGCAGATATAAACCCATTGGATCTTAAGTCCAATGCCTTAACCACTCTGCCATCCTGGTGTGGTCAACATTAACTTTTCATGGCAAATACTAATGCACTATTCATGTTCATTTTGATATATATGGTTTACTTTGTACTATTTGGAGTTTAAAATATTACATAACTCTAGGTATTTTAATGGCTATTATGATATCATTGTTTACTTTCTTTATAGAACACCAGTTTCTTTGGAGAAAATGGATTGAAAATATTTTTTTTATCAATGTTACTTTCACCATAGTTTGAGAATTTTCCCTAATTGACAAATTCTTCCTAATTTGGTTAGCTGAAATTGAAATACAAACCAAAAGTAGGGATCTATCCCATGCAGATGTAAATCCATTGAATCTTAAGTCCAACTCCTTAACCTCTCGGCCATCTTGATTTGAGGCTTTTGACATTTTCATGGCAAATACTTTTGCAAAGCATGGGACCCAGTTAAAAGGCTTCCATGCGAGATCCTGGCTGTCATAATACTGACACCATAATCGTACCCAGCAGCCATAATAACGGCACCAAAATGCCAACAGAGGTGGGATTAACGGCATGAAAATACTGACACCTAGAATTCTGAATGTCCTCTCAGCAGAATGTAATCTTGTCCTGACATGGGGAGGGGGGAGGTTAGGTTTAGGCATTTAGAAGGGGGGTTACGGTGTAGGGACAGCTAGCTTCGGGTTAAGTACCAGGGAGGGAGGGTTTGGTTTGGTCACTTAGAAGAGGAGGTTAGTGTTAGACACCAAGCAGGGAGCATTAGCTTTAGGCATTGGGGAATTGAGCATTTGTGTTGGGCATCCCGGGGAGGGTAAGGTTTAGGCACCCAAGGAGAGGGTTAGGGTTATTAGACACTGTTTATCAAGGCACTGCTAGTACTGCTAGTATGCATATATCATTGAGATAAAAGGAAAGTTCATTGCCTCATCCTAACTGATGTTAGTTGAAAATTTGAAAGTACATAGATGAAATATTGCAGGATTTTTGTGCCGGCTTGAATAGAAAAATGTTGTTTTGCAAGAGACGCATTGGTTGGATGACTCTAGACACACCCTACGGGCTCCGTGGATTGGGGATTGTATATCGTCACCTTATCAGTCTAAATCAAGAGGGGTGGCAATTCTACTCCACGCCAACTTGCAATATTCAATTCGTAGGAAACAGCATGACCCAGAGGGTAGATTTTTGCTAGTAGATGTACGCATTCATAACTCTGTCTACACCCTACTCAATCTCTATGCGCCCAACACCTCACCTGATTCTTTTTTTTTCAGATCTTCTATTGACCCTTATTTCCTGGGGTGGTCAGAATCTGATAGTTGGTGGGGACTTAAACCTGGTCGTCGACCCATCCATGGACAGATCCAGGGTAAGTGTGGTTACTGCTACTACACCTCTCACTCACCTACTCTCCTCTTTCTGCTCCCAACTGAACCTCCTAGACCCTTGGCGAATACTTCACCCCACCCAGAAAGATTTTTCCTTCTATTCCCTTCCCCATGCCTCTCACTCTAGGATTGACTATATCTTTACTGCCACTGACCTCCTTACCAAAGTTACCCACACATTCATTGACAATATCATTATCTCTGACCATGCCCCTATATCTCTTTATCTCCAATCAAATTTATCCCCTCGCACTGCTCCGAGATGGCTATTTCCGGCCTACCTACGCCACTCCACCGATTTTGTGCTCCATCTCAAGCAGTTTTGGCTTACTTATTCTCTAGACAATGCCGACCAAAATTCAGACTCACCAATTTTCTGGGGGGCAGCTAAGGCCGTCCTTAGAGGACACATTATGTCATACACTCATGCCAAGCGGAAAAAAATCTCTTCCCAATTGCAAACCCTAAGCTCCACTCTCACCTCTGCATACCGTAGCTACACCCAACATGACACCCCTGCCCACAGAGAAGCCTATCTCTCAGCCAAGCTCATCTACGATACGTTCCTCATGGAATGGGCCAAACTCTCCTACGACTACCAGCGGAATAGACTCCACAGATGGGGAAAACTGCTGGCGAACTTAATTAAAGGACCAAAATCCTGTACCTGGGTTAATGCGATCACTAGCTCCAGCACACCGAGCACCGACCCTAATCTTATCTGCACCGAATTTAGGAATTTTTACCAATCCTTATACGCTAAAGGCCCCGATGACCCCGACGCTAATTACTCTTTCCTGGAAGAAGCTGCTCTCCCTACTTTAACTCAGGAGGAGAGGGACTCCTTAGATAGCCCAATCACAGTTGAGGTTATCACAGTTAAGCCTTACCGAACAACAAAAGCCCCAGCCCTGATGGCTTCGGTGTGGAGTTTTACAAGATGTTACGGGATGAGATAGCCCCTACTCTCACCTTCTTATATAATCACATTCTCACCTCCAAACAAACCCCTATTAGATTCAATGAGGCCACAATAATTGTCATTCCAAAACCAAGTAAAGACCCCTCTTTGCCTGGGTCCTACAGGCCGATATCTCTCCTCAATCAGGACTTTAAAATTCTTACAAAATTGATGGCCAATAGACTACAACTCTGCCTTTCCCGCATTATATCGCCTGCGCAGATGGGCTTCCTCAAACATAGACAGTCAGTACGGGGCATTAGGGCCGCACTGGCAGCCATCACTTATTGTCGTACCAATAATATTACGGATAACATCCTAATCAACCTTGATGCGGAAAAGGCTTTCGATAAGATTGCCTGGCCCCACCTTGCTAGTGTCTTGCTTTACCAATAGTTTGGCGAGACCTTTCGAGGCCTGGTTGAATCCCTATATTCCAGCCCATCTGCGCAGGTGATGGTTAACAACATCCCTTCCCCCCTTTTCTCCTCGAGAGAGGGACTAGACAGGGATGCCCCCTCTCCCCCCTTCTTTTTAATATTGCTTTAGAGCCCTTCATACGGTATGTCCTTAATTTATCTGCCTTTCGAGGTATTAGAATTGGCAATAGGGAGATTAAACTCATGGCATTTGCGGATGACATCCTACTTTTCACTTCCAACCCACAACAATCTGTCCTGGCGCTACGGGACGCCAATGACTGCTTTTCCTCCTTTGCCGGTTTCTCTGTTAATTATGACAAATCGGAAGCACTAGCCATATTCCCTCAGATAACCATGGGATGGGATCCTCCTTTCCTGTTTCGCTGGGCCTTCACTCATATTACATATCTTGGAGTCTCTCTTCCTCCCGATCCTGCCCGTTTATACTCGGCCATTGTCCACCCCATCCTTCCTAAAATTCAGACAGAACTGACACTATGGCAAACTCTACCCCTTAATCTGTTAGGTCGCTGTAACTTAGTAAAGATGGCTAGTTTTCCCAAACTGCTCTACGTCCTACAGATGATACCCATCATGCTTTCAAAATCTGAAGTCTCCCTCTACAACTCCTTGATCTCTAAATTTATTTGGGCGAATAAATGCCCCAGAATAAGCTTCTTTAAGCTATCCCAGACAGTACAAAACGGGGGAGTGAATCTGCCGAATATAGAGCAATATAACAGAGCTTGCCTTCTTCGTTTTGCCATGGACTGGCTCCATGGTACATCAGTTTTCACTGACTCACTGAATGGTTCCCAACTCTGTGCCCCCTTATCTCTTAGTTACATTCTTCATGCGACTAAATCTGATATATCCACTTTCCACTTAGACAACATACTTCTAACCTCTATTACAGCATGGAGGTTGTCCCGCAAATCCCTTAAGCTACAACATACTCACTCACTATTTCTTCCTCTAGTTGGAAACCTACAGTTTCAAGAAGGACAGGCCCTCCTCCCCTTCACTACCTGGCACACCTCGGGCATCACATGCATTGGTGATCTCCTCGACCCTAATAGGAAAATATTAGAAATGCTGGCCAAATATGAAGTTAACCCATGACTTTTATTTTTATCAGGCTTCACATTATTTACAATCAGTCCTCTCCAACCTCACCGCTTCTGACTTTGTTAATTCTCTAGACACACTTTTACGCTCAGGGACTTGTTCCATCTCGACTTTATACACCCACATACGTACAGAACACATACTTACCACAGATCTAGTCCAAGTACAAAAATGGTCCTCCCAAATCCCCTCCATGACTCCTGAGACCATGATGGATAGCTTTGCAGCTTCCCTTAAACTTATCCCAGCTAGCCTATACCAGGAAATGCCCTATAAGATATTACACAGAGCCTACATATCACCAAAGAGGGGTCATTTGATGGGCCTGTCCGACTCGGTAAAATGTATGAAATGCTCTTCACCAATGGCTGATCTGATGCACTGCTTTTGGCACTGCCACTATATTCAAAATTTTTGGGCTGAACTGCATACTTACGGAATTTCCGAGTTGGGCTTGCGCTTCCAGTGTACTGCCTCTTGGGCTCTCTTTGGTTATGTGCGTGACCAACATGACCTCCCCTCTCTAGATGCGAAACTAGTTGTGATTCTTTCAGTGGTGAGCAGGAAAGCCATTCTTCAACAATGGATATCGGATACCCCCCAACACTGACATTAGCTACCTCCAGACTGTTATTTCTATTCACGATGGACTGGCTAGAAACCTCCCTTAATAAGGAAATTTTGACCCCCACGCTGTTTAAATGCTGGGGTCGGTTCATTAATAAGCTACCCACTCCAACAAAAACAGCCATTAAACAGAGCTTTCACTGCACCACCTGGTACGGCTACCAAGTTCTAGCAGATAATCCCCCCATCTCTTTCTCATAGCTACCCCCTCTTCTTTCTTCCTCCCCGCCCTTCCACTCTCTCTTCTCTCTCCCCTTTACTATTTTGCTTTCTGATACCCACACCGGCTATCTGTGCCCCTCCTCACCTTCTTCTCCTTTTTTCTGGATCTCTCTCATCTACATATCTATTCTTGCTATGATGATCTCTCCGTGGATGGGTCGGCGGTCCCCTAGCCTAGGCAGGTATTGTTATTGTTACCATTATTGTTTTTTTTTTCTTTGTTAGTTTGTTTTTAGTTTTAGCTATCCCCAAAGGGGGAGGCGCATTAACGTGTTATTGTGTTCTTTCAATATTCTTTCCATATCGGACACACAATTGTTGCTCTCATATGCCACTATGCTTTTTTTTATTCTTTCCTCTTGCTGTGTGTTATCTTGTTGCATGTATCTAGACTTTTTTGATTTGAAATTTAGAAAATGGAAAATGGGAGGTTCTCTACTCAATCCCTACCACTTTTTAAGTGATTCTCTAGATGACTGTTGTGATTCTTTACGCGGTTGGACTATACATCCTTCTTTACTATCACTTATTGTATTTCCTAAACCTCAATAAAGATATTTTGGGAAAAAAAGAAAAATGTTGTTTTAGTTAAGGAATACTATTCCCTATGGAGGAATATGGAAATAAAGAAGCGAGTCACTTGCTGTTATAAGTTATACATTTGGCAACCCTAATTTCATGCAGTGAGAATAGTGGGGATGGCGGTAGTAAACGAAATGGGGAGAAGTTGAGGGGAGGGTAAGAGCAGGCGGTAAGGTTACTAACATGGGTACTAAAAGAGATTTTACCAAAGCACTAACCAATGACGATTACAGGTCATCATTGCTACATAAGGTGAAAGATGTCCCTAACGCAAGGGAAAATACTTATCTTAGTTGTATGTATGTAAACACCAGAAGCATTACTGGTAAAAAGGGTGAACTAGAAATACTTGCAGAAAGCAAACAGTATGATATTATAGGCATTACTGAAACTTGGTGGGATGAATCTCATGATTGGACAGTCAATCTAGAGGGCTATACACTGTTTAGGAGAGACAGACTAAATAAAAAGGGTGGAGGGGTGTGTCTTTACGTAAAGCCATTTTTAAAACCTGATATACTGGAAGATATTCAGGAGGGGACTGTAGACACTGTCGAGACATTATGGGTAGAAATTGCATGCGGGGAAAAAGGAATAAAAAAGTTAGTATTGGGTGTATGCTTTAGGCCGCCTGGTATCAAAGCATCTGATGAGGAATTGTTACTAAAGCAAATTGAAAGAGCAGCAGGAGTAGGAGACAGTAGTGATGGGAGATTTTAACTATCCAGAGATAAACTGGAAAAACGATTCATGTGATACTGCTAGGGGCAATATGTTTTTAAACACACTTAATGATAACTACTTAGTCCAACTAATTGAGGAACCAACTAGGTACAATGCAATCTTAAGAAAGTAAATTAAGTTTCAATGGAAACACTAAGGAGCCCTAATGGTATAATCATAAAAATATTTTTTATTTATTTTTATAGATAATATTTACCACAGTATAGACAATTTACCTAGTAGCTACAAGGTAACATAAAACCACAATACAATGATTATATATGCAATGTGTGTATTTTCAGCTGATTAGCTCTTTTATAAAAAACCAGTACTGCAGTCCAAAATTGAACATATTAGAATCAGGAAGTCCTCCAATTTAGTATAATTAGGTGTGGAAAAAAGAAGAGAACGTCCCACAGTTTTGTTATAAATTGATACTTTGTATTGATTTGCACGATTCCTCGTTATACGAGGCACTGATCTCACCCATGAGAGCTGGTCTCCGCTGATTCCCGTCAATGGCAATATTGCAGCATAGACTACGAGCGGCTGGAAGTATACCTCCTTATTATGTCAGGAGGGGATCCTGCAGGTTCTCAGCAGTCAGTCTGCTGACGGGGCTTCTCAAGCACAGCGGTGGAGCATATAGATGTATCGTCTCATCAAGCGCCAGCAGGGGAGAGATCTCAGGATTAGCCGCAGTATTGGAGGATAAATGAGGACTCCTTCGGTGGACAAGCAGTGCCCGCAACCCTCAACGCATTTCTCCGCCCCAAACAAACGGCGGTTTCATCAGGAGGTGTAGATGTCCAATAGAGGGATAGATGGATATTTAAATACTTTTGTATCCAATCAGCATTGAGATAATAATATGCACACCTGAGTATTTGCTCAGTGTTGTAGTTGTCAATGGATGTTTAAATCACTTTATATCCAATCAGCTGTTTCAATGGTAACACACACACCTGAGCAATCGCTCGGCGCTGCACTACTCACACAGTCAATTCATACATTTTATTTGGTACAAATACATTATTTAAAAACAGTATTTTCAATAATAAAAAACACATAATATATCCAACAATAAAAAAGCGATAGATAGGTGGCTTGAGGGCTAACTGAGAAGAGGTGTCCCGAGAGAGCTCCTGCAGATCCAAACCCCTATAACCCCTCAAATAGGCTTTTACACCACCTGTCTCTCCCCTATACCACCCCACAGTTGCCCCTGCTAACTAGGGTACTAAGGGAGTGAGCTGCAGAGCCGGAGCACGGGCTTGCCCTGTGCTTGCGGGTTGCGGCCTTCCCTGAGAGACAAAGCCGGGGCCTAAATTTATTCATACCCCCGCCCAGGATCGCCCACCGTCCGGCCGCTGAAACGCTGCCCCCAGACTTACCCTTATCATCACACCACCTACCCCTTGCCTGGGGAGGCCTGACAGGGAGGACGAAGGAGTAACGTGCGCTCCTGATAGTACAGGGCCGGAGCCGAACTGAATCGCGGAGCTCCGGTGGCGGCGGCCATATTGGATGTGGCGTCTGACGAGACGCAGACGTACACCGCTCCAAGAAGCCTGCTGGCCGCTGTAATTGACGGGGGGGGACGGGCGGAGGCCGCTGAGGGGCCTGGGAGCCTTTAACAGCGCAATAAACCCCTGGGGGCACCGCTATAAAAGCCCATAAGAATCTACACCATATATTAATGACGGCGGCCATCTTGGTTGTGGCAGACCAGTCACGTCCTATATCACCTGCACTCTGCTGCCCCTGCTGGAGCTAAGAATACACAATCTCCCTATTATCACAAGAAATCAAAGCAAAATCACAACCCAGCAGCTGCTATTTCTTATCTCTTACATCACATCTTTTACATCACATTTTATACAACCACGGAAAAGTGTGTTGTAAATCGGGACGCTCTCCCGTGGACCCCTCTCACTGTCTTCATCGGTTAATAGGACCAAAGACCTATAAATGATGTGATTTCATGGATGCCTGACTTCCCCCTCACCCGGACCAACTGTTGAACACGTAACATCCAAGTGGACCGTTCTTGTTACCACTCCTTAAACGGACGTTTTACTTTCACCAGATATTATGAGCAGAGCGAACACCAGAGCAAAAAAACCAGGTGCTTCTCAAGATATCTCACAACACTTCTCACGCCGGGAAAAACCGTCAGAAGCTTCATCTCCATCCTCACCGATGCCCACCCCCATCATGGATCAGTCGGATGCACCCTCAACTAAGGCGGACATCCAGTCCCTCCAGAACATGATACTAGACCTTAAGAATTCATTTACGACAGCTCTCCAGACAGCGATCGGGGAATTAAAATCTGACGTGGCGGCTTTGGACTCCCGCACAACCGCGTTAGAATCACGGGTGGACCACCAACAAAATCTCCACAAACAAGTGGGGGAGGACATGAGCTACCTATCCAGCGAACTGGAAATCCTTAAGGATAAGGTTGAGGACAGCGAAAATTGCGAAAGACGGAACAACTTACGCATCCGCAATGTTCCGGAATCTATCACAGCCTCTGAACTGGAACCATACCTCCAACGCTTGTTTCTACACCTGGTTCCGTCACTTTCAAATTCTACCATCTCGATAGAGAGAGCTCACCGCGCCTTGAGACCTAAACCAAAGGACTCGGAGCCTCCCCGCGATGTTATTCTCCGATTTCTGTCCTTCAAGATTAAAAATAGCATTACTCTGGCGTGCAGAAATTCAACCTCGATTTTATTTGAAGACTCCCGGCTTCAGATTTATCAAGATCTGTCACCAGTGACCATTGCTAAGCGACGTGATTTACGCTCTGTTACCTCCACACTGCGTGACAATGGTTACAAATATCGCTGGGGATTCCCTTTTCGCCTCATTGTGGAGATTGATGGCAAAATTTACACCATTCGCTCTCCTGATGAGGGGGACAAATTGCTTCGAAAGTTGCAGCTGACCCCAGCTGCTACCTCATAGACGAGAAGCTCCTGCCGTTTAATGTTAATGTTTTTATAACGCTTAATCTACTCGATTTTGTTCGCAATCTTGCTCATCTGTTATGTAAGCCCTGTTTTAGGTTCCGATCCATACGCAATTGCGCATTAACTCTCTTCTTAGAGGGGTTCTTGCTGACAGACCTTTATGCCTCACGTAGTACTAGGTTGTCGTCTCGCTGGGTTGGTCGGCAGCTAGGAGCCATTGCCGTATACATAGATTAATGGATTGTATCCTATTCCGAAGGACTGTCTCTGGCGGCCGACCTGCCCAGCGATCTTATCATTGGTTTTATTGTTAACACTAAATTGTTACTATTTGTTATATGATCACTCATAATATCGGGTTCTATAGTTCGGAATATCGCGCCCCTGAAGTAGATCTTAGGTTGCTACACAACGGTCCGCCTGACCCATTTATTAGTGGTTTCGGGTGAGGGGCGTCAGTGTCCTATCCTGATACCTCCTCCCCCGAATCTTAGGGATTAAAGTTATTTTCACGCATAGAGGGGCAATACCCTCGTCTGTTATATTGTATTTGTGTCCCGCCAGCGAGCTCTCTCATTTTTCTCTTCTTTGAGAGCTCAACCTTGGCAGCCGAGTATCCTGCCTACTGGATACTACGTCTGCTTTATTCTTTTTTGTTCTTCTTTCTTCTGTTCCCCTCCTCTTATAGACCCTGATTACAGTCCACCTGTATATTGACACCCCTGTAACCACAGAAAGTTTGTTTAACTTAACTAACATTGTTCGTACACAGAATTATATACCCCTATTTTGTTTTTGTTTTTTTGTTGTCTCTCTCGTCCATATTAGCAGAGTCCGGGACCCTAGAGACCTCCAGCGAATTACCCCCTCTTCAGCTTCAAACATGCCGCTAAAATGCCTGTCCATTAATGTCAAAGGGCTGAACACTCCCCAGAAACGCTCTCATCTCCACAGATCTCTCAAGACATTAAAAGGTGACGTGATTTTCTTACAGGAGACACACTTAAAATCAGATTCCCATCCCTCCCTGACATCTAAACAATTTCCTATGGTCTGGTACTCCAATCATACAGCAAAAAAACATGGGGTGGCTATCTTAATAAGGGGGTCCGTCCCTTTCCAATTCCTAGACTGTAAACACGACAATGAAGGCCGATACGTAATGGTGAGAGGTAAAATTGGACACGAGGAGGTTACCTTGGCTAACCTGTACTCTCCAAACACTGCCCAATCCAAATTCTTTCGCAAATTTTTTCACGAACTTTACTCATATAGACGAGGTAAAATACTTGTTGGTGGCGATTTCAACATGACTCTCACGGGCATGGACAGGTCCGGCCCTTTGCGTAGTATTCAAACCCCAAATTCCTCCGTATTACACAGGGGCATGGCCGAGGCTGGTTTGTTCGATGTCTGGCGATTCCTTAACCCGACCACCAGGGACTATACCTTCTACTCTAACCCGCACGATGTGTACTCTCGTATTGATATGTTCTTGAGTTGTGCACCTCTCTCCCGCACCGCTCGCTTTTCCTCGATAGTCCCACTTACCTGGACAGATCACGCAGCTTTAACTGCGACTTTTGACATTTTTGATATCCCTGACGGTAGACCGACATGGAGACTAAACGAGACACTATTGAAGATCCCTAAGTTTCAGGACTTAATTAAGACAGAACTTCGGGATTATTTTGCGGTTAATGTAGAAGGCGACTGTAATATAGCCACTATATGGGAAGCCCATAAGGCAGTTATCAGGGGATCCATTATCCAATTTGCATCCCGCCGTAAGAGAGACCGAGAAAGCCAAATTGCCCTGTTAACGGATAATATTGCAACATTGGATCAAGAACATAAACGCACACACTCTAAAAAAACTCTAGCCGAACTTTCAAAAGCACGTGATGACCTACAATCTCTCTTGGCGGAGAACATTGAGCGCTCGCTTCGATGGGCCAATCAATCATTTTACGATAAAAGTAACAAGGCACATACTTTATTAGCTAACCAATTACGTGCCAAAAAGCTAATCAATGCATCCATACTATCAGACAACCTTCAGGTAACATTACCTATGACCCCAAAACAATTAATGGTATCTTTTATGACTATTATAGGACACTCTATAACCTTGATCCTCCGTCCGACCCCTTAGCACAAGCCGATCAGGCACAACAATATTTAGATTCATGCGCTCTCCCTCGTATAGACGAAGAAACCAATTCTGCTCTCAATGCTGATATTTCTGCTGAGGAAATTGAAACGGTTCTGAAAACCCAGAAACCTTCGAAAGCACCCGGTCCGGATGGCTATCCGATGGTGTATTACAAAACCTTCGCCCCGCAACTCATCCCTCATATGGCCTCCCTGTTTAATAAAATATTACGGGGTACGCCCTTCCACACTGACTCCACGACGTCCCGCATTATTGTAATCCCGAAACCCGGAAAAGATCCTTCGCATTGCACAAATTTCAGACCCATATCTTTGATAAACACCGATCTCAAACTCTTTGCCAAAATACTAGCAACTCGCCTGAACGCTGTGTTGCCATCATTAATAGATCCTGACCAAGTGGGATTTATCCCTGGCCGTCAGGCCTCGGACAACACCAGACGCACTATTAATTTGATTCACCAAATAAATTCGACGAAAACACCAGCGATTGCCTTGGCGCTAGACGCCGAAAAGGCATTTGATCGCATTTCCTGGTCCTTCTTGTTTTCTACTTTATCTACGTTCGGCCTCCACGGTCATTTCATCACTGCAATAGCGGCCCTCTATTCCAACCCCTCATCTATGGTCCTGACCAATGGACTAAGCTCACCTCGATTTAATCTGAAAAATGGTACGCGTCAGGGTTGCCCTCTTTCACCCCTACTTTTTGCTCTATGCATCGAACCTCTTGCGGCCCGTATTAGACTTAATACGGACATTGGGGGGATTACAGTGGGGCAGAACTCATACAAAATATCTTTATTTGCGGATGACGTGCTCTTGACTTTATCTAACCCTTTGATTTCTCTGCCTAATCTACAAAAAGAACTACTCCTATATGGTTCCCTCTCTGGTTACAAAATAAACCACACCAAATCTGAAGCCCTTGCATTTAATATCCCACCCCAGACCCACTTGATTCTAACCTCCTCTTTCCCTTTTATTTGGAGACCCTCTGCTATCAAATATCTCGGCATATTTATTACTAAATCCTACACCAGCCTTTACCAGACTAACTATGTTCCTATGATTAAAACTCTCACCCAAGATCTGGATAAATGGGACAGATTATTTATTTCATGGATTGGACGGACTAACGCCCTGAAAATTAATCTCCTTCCCCGTATTCTTTACCTATTTCAGACCATTCCGATAATGGTGCCCCGCGTGACTTTGACCTCATTGCAATCATTGTGCAACAAATTTATTTGGGCACACCGTAAATCCCGATTAAGACGAACACTGCTGGCCAAAAGTGCTACCTCAGGCGGATTGGGATATCCTAACCTCCAGGCCTATTTTAATGCCTGTCACCTTAATCATATGGTGTCCTGGCATTCCCTCCAAGGGAACAGAAAATGGGTCGATATTGAGAACTCAATGTACCAGGGCGTCCCCCTCGACTCTCTTCTATGGCTCCCCAGGTCCTGCAGACCAGCCTCGGCCTACTCAATCCCCACGATTAATTTCACCCTTGGATTATGGGACAAACTCCACAGCACCTACAATCTAACCTCACAACCCTCACCTTTAACACCTATCTGGGGACATCCTGCCTTTCCCCCAGGATGCGAACGAAAAATGGCGGCTCCATGGCAATCACAGGGTGTCACAAGATTTATCCATGTTAAAGGCCATTCAGCACCGACCTCTTTTGGAGAATTTCAAGAACGCCTTGGTTTGCCACCCTCGTGCCATTACCATTACATCCAAATTCTTAGCTTTCTCAAATCTCAGCTTAAAACTACATCTTTGAAACCACCCACCTCCTTTGAACATATGTGTTTACTTTCAATTGGCAAAAAAGGGAATATCTCAACAATATACAACTCTATTCTGACCCCAGACCCCCCTGACCGTGAATCACATGAATTAGCCTGGGAATCAGATCTCTCCCATCCGTTGGAAGATGATCAATGGGAAGAAATCAGAATGCGCATTGCTAAGGCCTCCATTAATGTGGCACTCAAAGAAACATGCTATAAGGTCTACACCAGGTGGTACTTAGTTCCTTCCAGACTTCATTCCATTTACCCCACGACATCAAACCTGTGTTGGAGACTCTGTGGAGAGGAGGGCACCTTTTTCCACATATGGTGGACGTGCCCCTCTATTCGCCCCTTTTGGAAAATGGTAGGAGCACTTATTGCTCAAACATGCGGACATAATCTAGACCTCTCCCCTGAAACTGCTCTTCTGCATGCTCCCATACCATTGCTACCCAAACCCCAAGACAAATTTACCATGTTACTTTGCATGGCGGCTAAATCTCTGATCGCTAAATGCTGGAAAGACCATAAACCTCCCTCCAAGGCATTACTGTTGACCAAGATTAATTATATAGCCAGTATGGAATATATCACAAGCCTGAGGAACAACACAGTGGCCCAGTTCCACAACATCTGGTCTCCTTGGTACCTCGCTCGGTCTTTATTGATGCCCGGACTCTGTTGATGTTGCTAATTATGCTAATATCTATATCACTTCTGATGTCCCCCCCTCTGTTATAAAATACAGTGGACTGTTCCCATCCTCTTGCCTCCCGATATGCAATTTTTCCTTTGTTTCCCCTTTATTAAGATATACTCTATAGCCTCTTCTCTCCCTCCCTTTCCTTTTGCTTTCCTACTCTTACCCTTCACAAGACTACACCCTGTTTTGGTATAAATTTTATACTATATCGGTAAAATAAAATGAGAAAAGTCAGATACACATGTAGAGTTATGCAGGGCACTAATTACTAATACCTACTGGCCTATAATTCCATGAAAATGTCTCTATTGTTTTGATTTGGTATGTAAAATGTTTGTTTTCATGTTCAATATCATTACCCCGCACAAGTTTGTTCTTGTTACTGTTTTGATTATTGACCAACCTCAATAAAAATTCTAACTTTAAAAAAAAAAAAGCGATAGATAGAAGCATTGACGACACGGGTCCCGACATATCCATGTAGGTATGTATATAATGAGCATATTGCTCTATATCAGATAGTGTCTATTTGTATTTCTTACCATTACGACAGGTCTCGTGTGTTCAATACTTCACATCAATCATCATACCCAAATAGCAGATACATGTATATGTAAGTTTTGTTTTAATGAAGAACGGCATCCCAGAGGAGTATGGCTGTAATCTATTCTTATAGTTTCTTACGAGGCTTATAGTTCAAAATTCTCTATCTTCATCAAGCATCCACAGTAGCCCAGTGAATACGTAACCAGGCTATAGTAAGAGAGGTCATCGGTTCTAAACCAACATAGGAATAGTTGCTACATATGGTTATTATTTATGTAATTTTTGCATTTTAATATTTATAGCGTTTTAATATATGGGGAAAAGTGGCAGCGTTGATTATCATCAATTAGATCCAGGATATAAAGGGAAATATATATATATATGTTTCCCGTTCTCCATACGCAAATAGTAAACCCAGGTAACGGGAGACATAGTAACATATTACGGTCTATTGGAAAGGCTGATGACTAGCAGACATATAGTTTGCTTCACCCATTTCTCTTCCCATCTAGGGGTTATCAAGGAACACACCCAACTAGATCACCATATATTATAAATCATATCATATACTAGGAAATAATTGAGGTAAAGACAGATTAGATACCAAAATATAAAAATATTTATAGAGATAATTGTGCAGAGGGATTTTTTCAGGGTGTTTTTATGTATATTAAAGACATCACTATTTCTCATATATAGTAGTGCACATAGATCTCCATAGTTACTCGGAAAATTACTAGACCGGAATTAGCTCGGAGACATATATATCTTATGTATACTGGAGTATGAACGAGTCCAATTAACATATGAAATATAAAGAGAAGGAGCATAGGTGTGCGCAGGGGGGGTGCCTGGTGTCTCCGAGCTAATTCCGGTCTAGTAATTTTCCGAGTAACTATGGAGATCTATGTGCACTACTATATATGAGAAATAGTGATGTCTTTAATATACATAAAAACACCCTGAAAAAATCCCTCTGCACAATTATCTCTATAAATATTTTTATATTTTGGTATCTAATCTGTCTTTACCTTAATTATTTCCTAGTATATGATATGATTTATAATATATGGTGATCTAGTTGGGTGTGTTCCTTGATAACCCCTAGATGGGAAGAGAAATGGGTGAAGCAAACTATATGTCTGCTAGTCATCAGCCTTTCCAATAGACCGTAATATGTTACTATGTCTCCCGTTACCTGGGTTTACTATTTGCGTATGGAGAACGGGAAACATATATATATATATTTCCCTTTATATCCTGGATCTAATTGATGATAATCAACGCTGCCACTTTTCCCCATATATTAAAACGCTATAAATATTAAAATGCAAAAATTACATAAATAATAACCGTATGTAGCAACTACTCCTATGTTGGTTTAGAACCGATGACCTCTCTTACTATAGCCCGGTTACGTATTCACTGGGCTATTGTGGATGCTTGATGAAGATAGAGAATTTTGAACTATAAGCCTCATAAGAAACTATAAGATTACAGCCATACTCCTCTGGGATGCCGTTCTTCATTAAAACAAAACTTACATATACATGTATCTGCTATTTGGGTATGATGATTGATGTGAAGTATTGAACACACGAGACCTGTCGTAATGGTAAGAAATACAAATAGACACTATCTGATATAGAGCAATATGCTCATTATATACATACCTACATGGATATGTCGGGACCCGTGTCGTCAATGCTTCTATCTATCACTTTTTTATTGTTGGATATATTATGTGTTTTTTTATTATTGAAAATACTGTTTTTAAAATGTATGAATTGACTGTGTGAGTAGTGCAGCGCCGAGCGATTGCTCAGGTGTGTGTGTTACCATTGAAACAGCTGATTGGATATAAAGTGATTTAAACATCCATTGACAACTACAACACTGAGCAAATACTCAGGTGTGGATATTATTATCTCAATGCTGATTGAATACAAAAGTATTTAAATATCCATCTATCCCTCTATTGGACATCTACACCTCCTGATGAAACCGCCGTTTGTTTGGGGCGGAGAAATGTGTTGAGGGTTGCGGGCACTGCTTGTCCACCGAAGGAGTCCTCATTTATCCTCCAATACTGCGGCTAATCCTGAGATCTCTCCCCTGCTGGCGCTTGATGAGACGATACATCTATATGCTCCACCGCTGTGCTTGAGAAGCCCCGTCAGCAGACTGACTGCTGAGAACCTGCGGCATCCCCTCCTGACATAATAAGGAGGTATACTTCCAGCCGCTCGTAGTCTATACTGCAATATTGCCATTGACGGGAATCAGCGGAGACCAGCTCTCACGGGTGAGATCAGTGCCTCGTATAACGAGGAATCGTGCAAATCAATACAAAGTATCAATTTATAACAAAACTGTGGGACGTTCTCTTCTTTTTTCCACACCTAATTATACTAAATTGGAGGACTTCCTGATTCTAATATGTTCAATTTTGGACTGCAGTACTGCTTTTTTATAAAAGAGCTAATCAGCTGAAAATACACACATTGCATATATAATCATTGTATTGTGGTATTATGTTACCTTGTAGCTACTAGGTAAATTGTCTATACTGTGGTAAATATTATCTATAAAAATAAATAAAAAATATTTTTATGATTATACCATTAGCGCTCCTTAGTGTTTCCATTGAAACTTAATTTACTTTCTTTAGTGTAAAAGGCATCCAGTTGCCACGTAGGAGCTGCTCTCTAAATAAAATCAAAATAGCCTAAATGGTACATTTCAATTATATGTAATACTGCATTAGCGCCCGATCAAGCAAGTCTGTCTACAATGCAATCTTAGACCTGGTATTAACAAACAATGGGGATTTGGTATCAGGTATTATAGTAGGGGAACCCATAGGAAACAGCGACCACAATATGGTCACATTCAATATCAGTTTCCATAAACAGCCCTATACTGGCTCAACTAGGACTCTAAACTTTAGCAAAGCAAATTTTGAAAAGATGAGGGTATTTTTCAGGGATATTGAATGGGAAGGTTTGTTTTTAGGAAAAAATACTACGGAGAAATGGGAGGTACTAAAATTCCTGCTAGCTAAAAATACACTCAAATTTATTCCTATGAGCAGCAAAAAAAGGAATAAAAATCATAAACCGATGTGGCTTAACAAAAAGATTAAAGAACTTATGGGCAAGAAAAGGCGAGCATTTAAAAATACAAATCTGACGGGGAAGCAGAGTCATTTCAGCACTATAAGGAATGTAACAAAATAAGCAAAAAGGAAATAAGAGCGGCTAAAGTAGAAACTGAAAAACTAGTAGCAAAGGAAAGCAAAGCGAATCCCAAAAAAATCTTTAAATACATTAATAGCAAGAGATTAAAGAAGGAGAGTATAGGCCCTTTAAAAGACAAGTTGGGAGTCTTAAGCAAAAATGATAATGACATAGCGGACACACTAAATGAGTTTTTTTCAACAGTATTCACTAGAGAGGACCCAATTCAGGGACTGACACACAATCTCAATAATGAGAATATCCCACTGATAGGTACTTATTTAAGCGAGGAAGTAGTCTGTGACCGATTAAAACTTTTAAAGATTAATAAATCACCAGGGCCCGATGGTATTCACCCAAGGGTTCTAATGGAGCTTCACTCTGAACTGGCAAAACCGCTATCTTTGATCTTTAAGGAATCAGTTATATCAGGTATGGTTCCCAAAGACTGGCGTATAGCGGAAGTAGTGCCTATATTCAAAAAGGGAAGTAAAGCTGAACCAGATAATTATAGACCAGTTAGTCTTACATCTATAGTGGGGAAAGTATTGGAAGGTATTCTAAGAGATAGTATTCAGAAGTTCCTTGAAGTCAATAAGGTCATTAAAAGGAATCAACGTGGGTTTATGAAGGACAGATCCTGTCAAACCAACTTACTTGGCTTTTATGAAACAGTAAGCGCAAACCTAGATCAGGGTAAAGACGTGGATGTAATCTTTTTAGACTTTGCCAAAGCGTTCGATACTGTACCACATATGAGACTTATCTACAAGCTACAAGAATCAGGGCTAGGAAGCACAATATGCACTTGCGTCAAAAACTGGTTAGATAATAGGGAGCAGCGCGTTGTGGTTAATGGATCTTTTTCAACTTGGACTGAAGTGCTAAGTGGTGTGCCGCAAGGCTCAGTATTAGGACCGCTATTGTTCAATATTTTCATTAATGACCTAACAGAAGGTCTAGAGAGCATGGTGTCAATTTTTGCAGATGATACCAAATTGTGTAAAGCTATAAATACAGAGGAGGATGCCGAGTCTCTTCAGAACGACTTAGTTAAATTAGAAGCATGGGCAGCCAAATGGAGAATGCACTTCAACACAGACAAGTGTAAGGTAATGCACTGTGGTAACAAGAACAAAAATTACACCTACCTACTGAATGGGGTAAAATTAGGGGATTCTGTACTGGAAAAGGACTTAGGTGTCCTCATAGATAGCAAGCTAAGCAGTAGTACCCAAAGTAGGACAGCAGCAAAGAAGGCTAATAAGATATTAGCATGCATAAAACGGGGTATTGATGCTAGGGACGAGAGTATTATACTCCCGTTATATAAATCACTAGTGAGGCCACACCTTGAATACTGTGTACAATTCTGGGCACCGTACTACAAAAAGGATATCCTGGAGCTAGAAAAGGTACAGAGGAGGGCGACCAAACTAATTAAGGGCATGGAGACGATGGAATACAAGGAAAGGCTTGAAAGACTAGGCATGTTTACATTGGAAAAGCGGCGACTAAGAGGGGATATGATCAACATCTACGAATATATAAGGGGACAATACACAGAGCTTGTGCGGGACCTGTTTTTGGTTAGATCAACACAGAGGACTCGTGGACACTCGCTCAGGTTAGAGGAGAGGAGATTCCGCACAATACGTCGTAAAGGCTTTTTCACGGTAAGGACAATACGTGTTTGGAATTCCCTGCCCAAGGGAGTTGTAATGGCGGAATCTGTCAACACCTTTAAGAATGGGTTAGATAAATTTCTAATGGATAAGGATATCCAGGGGTATGGTGCATAGTCATGCATTATAGTTACTATAAATAGGGATAAAATGCAACGGCTGACAGCAGCATCAGTCAGAAATTTTAGTCAAATCATCATGCATAGGAGACCACAAATAGGTTGAACTCGATGGACAATTGTCTTTTTTCAACCTCAGATACTATGTTACTATGTTACTGTGTTACTATGTAATTTGTGAGAGATGCTGATACGCTATTTGAGACTCTTTGTGGCCACAAGGAGCAGTCCAGGCAACAAACTGGGAGAAATAAGATACTGTATTGTTGAAAAATTGGAAGTGAGTCGTCAAAGAGTAATGACGGTACCGCAGTGAATTGTATGTTCAGTATTTATGTATTTATGGGCAGCCGTGTGTCCAGTTTGTTTCTAAGGGGAATGACATCACACAGGATGAGACTATACCATTTCCTAAAATGGGTAGTTTTGACCCCGCAGTACTTCAATGCCTTGAGAAAATGATAAAGTCAGTTATAAAACCTAATGATCGCATTAAGCATTTACAAGTTTTAGATTTGTGGAAAAAAGAAATGTGTAACTATACTGCAGATAATGTTAAGACTAACCCCTGTATTGACACATGTACTGACACACCAAACTCACATAGCAATCCTCCACCATACAACAATATCACAGCATTACCAGCATCTCTATATCCAGTAAAGGAATTACAGTCACTTTAAAAGGCACCTAATAACATATCAAACATAGAGGATGATGCAGCATTCCTTCAGTTTGCTGTTTCTCACAACACACTTCCTCAGGCTGCACAGCCGTCTGCTCTACCAGTACCTAGCGCTGCACAGCCTTCTGACATACCTCCACCAACACAGGACGTGCAGGGCTCTGCCCCCCCTGCACTAACTAGCAGCATGCAGCAAACACATAGTCCACCTACTACATATGGCCCTGACCACACAAGCCCACAGCAAGAACAACATGGAGATGTAAAACAAGACGTTGACACATTACAAGACAATCTTCAACACCTTGTATCTATAATATCTAGTGACTCTTCTGCTGTTAATATGCTTGCACTGACACCGTATCTCATAGCATTAACCCTTCACCGTATAACACAGCAACAATAGCACCATCACCACTATATCCGCTGCATGCACAACAAACTGCTACCACAAGCACCAAATAACATCTCAAATCTTGAGGATGATGCACTCTTCTGCCAACACATAATAAACCACAACATGGTCCCCTATACAATAGCGCGGCCAGCCTTGATGACACCTAGTTCTCTAACATCTCACTCTGTCTCTCACAAAATAGCAGCTATCACCCAGCAGACACACACTCCTACTTCTAAATCACATAGCCTTACCACAGAACAAACAGTTTCTACAGTAGGCAATGAACTAGAGTTGCAATATGGAATAAAATAACTTATATCAATGATATCTGCTGCTTCACAAATGTCCTCTGTTTCTTCTCTTTATTTTTCTCCACTTCCTAAACCTACATTTACTTTCACTACTCCTCTTGAAACATCACCTGTATATAGAAAAGATAATAATGCCATAGGTATTTCAACATACCCCTAGATGAACAACAGATCATATTACTTATAGACATCTTCCCTTCAGCCATTGACTGGAAGCTATTTAACTCTTTGAACATATATTTAAAAACCTTATTTCATAAATATATTTGTCATAACTTTATTTGCAAGTTAAATGTTTTGGTTTTTGGTGCAGCGTTTACACTACAGTACAAAATGTTAACTCTTCGTAAGATAATTTTTTTCTATGTGTATGTATGTGTATGCATGTGTATGTACGGTATATGTGAATGTTATTCATAGTAACAAGAAACATTTATGTTTCTTGTTACTATGAATTTTAAGAATGATATTAACATTACTATTTATTTCCACAGTGTTTAAGCGCATATAGTTTGGACGATGATGAAATAGTTATATATTTTTCCACCTACACATTCAACCCTGGGTGTATTTTTTATTACCAAATACATGTGGTGAATTTTTTAAACGTATTCCTTTCTTTTGGCTACCGCCCGCTTAATTGAGTTACCTGATATTTCAGACATCCCCTTCTAAATAACGCCAAGGACATACCACACAGAAGTAACGTATCTAACGACATAATTTAATTTTCTCTCTACCTCATTTTCCTCATATTGCTGCTTATTCTCTAAATATTATATTTTCAAACTTTAATGGTCATAACCCTTAATTTAATTTACCTGTAGTTACCCTAGGGTTATTGTTATAATCTATTTCTATTGTATCAGCTTTCCATGTTTTTTACATTCCCAGATCATTTTAGATTTCTGCATGTTTCTTTGTGTTCAGCTTCATCTGCAATATAATGAGTTTTGTCTGTGTGTGTAGCTGAACAGGTGCATTAAGTCTCATCAGAGGGCCTAGTCTCCCTGGCTGCTCTGATTGGGTATTATCTCCTGTATATTTGTTTCCCTACTCTCATTCCATGCTGGTCATAGTTCCTAGTTGCTGCAGGAGCCTCACTCTGTTCCAATCTCAGGCTTTAGAATTCTCACCTGCCTCTTAGCATCCATCGACAGTGTCAGCTCTAGTGACCAGCTTTTGCTCCGTACCAGCCTTCTATAAAATTACCTTGCTGTATTATGTATCTTTATTTTTTCTTTAATGTTAGTTAAGTACTAGCTGCTACATATAGTACTATTCCTCCCAGCAAGGGAGCTTATCTCAGTTAAGCTCTCCTCAGTATTAACCTCTACCTGAGAGTCCCTCATCTCAGGACTTTAGTTTTAGTTATTATGCAATGCAATTGTTTGCCTTCCCTTCTCCCCACTGATCCTCACTGCCCATGTAGTTCTCTTAGGGTTCAGTTCCTGCCGGCTTTGATCCAGGTTACCTAGGGGTTGAGCTCACACTACCGCCAGTGGCGTAAGTCCTGGTGGGCATCCCAGTACCGGTAGACATATAGAGTCTTATGGGAAAAGCGGCTCTTATAGGCAAGAAGACCTGCTGAGTGTGTTCTATGAGCCTCAATCCCAGGTGTACAGGGGTCACTGCTTGAAGACCTAAAAAGCAACACTGAATTCCAAAGGAAGATCTCCATTCTGATGTAACAGTTATTTGCCAATATAACAACACAAGAGTTTTATTATTGTAATGTGGAAGTCAACAAAGTGGTACAAGCATTATAAAAATACACAGGTTTTGTTTTGTGACAAGTTTGTCCCAAAGGGGGGGGGGAGTAGACCATATTTGGTATAGGCAAAGATATTGTTACTATCAATAGCTGTATGGCGCATATTTCAGTAAGTTTTATATTAGAAAAGATATAAAAGTGAAAACAGGAAAAGTATGTAGTATAATAGATGGAGCAATATGAATGTTGCATGAAAGTCTGAAGACTAAAGAAGGGTCCGTTTTCATAAGGACAAAAGAAAAAGACTATTGTAGTAAGCAAGACAATGAGATACCACCTAGTTATCCCACACACAATGACATTGCAATGTCAAAGGAAACTGTACAGTCACAAAACACAATATAAAGACATTGATTCCATTTTACTTGACAATGAACCACTATGAAGAAATATAGAAATTATACTGTTCTGAGGAAAAAGAAATATTGTATAATAGTGAAATGTTAAACCTATGACAAAAAAAAACTCAGACAATTGTACCAGTCTTGTTTATAAAAGGAAATATCCTTGTGGAAGGGAAAATGGATGTGTACCAAATAATAACGGTATCTGTAGAGATCTGTACAGATAACAGTTCAGCTTTCTTTTCCTATGAATGTAATGGGAGAGAATACCCCGCTCTACACAAGGACCTTTCCAAGGTGATACAGAATAACTCTATCCACCTTATAAGAAATATGTCTTAGTATATTGTAAATTGTTTAGTGGGCAGCCAGAAGCACTGGTTGGCCACCTTTTTATAGACCAATATGCATATTTAATCATAGGAGTCTAATCCATAAGCACACTGCCCTATAGGTCTTTGGCCTCAGAGACTCCCACCATGGTAATCATTTTGTTGTCAACAGCCACAGGGAACACAGTGTGGAGTTGGCGTAGTCTTGCATACACACCAGTTGATGTCTATTGCTCCACTAACCCTGTTCCCAAGAACCTGTTTCCATATTAGATTTTCATTGGCATATGCTCAGATTCTAGAGTAAACCCAAAAGAAGATCATGCTAAATTAAATAACAGCACCACAAATTATATCCATGCCTGAAAGAAAAAAGATACACCAGAGCGCAGTCTCCTCACAGGCAAACAGCAGTGCTGGGATAAGCTGGCATGATTTGAAGCCTGGTGAGATTATGAATGTTCCGCAATTCTCTTTTCAGGTCTCCTTATACAGTAGATCACTGGGGAAGGACCAGGTCAAGGACTACCTCCACCTAGAAAAGTTGCTGAGAGAAACCCACCTGGAGAAGCTAAAATCACCAACGAGGGGGGTCTGATCTCACCCTAGGTTTAAAGGAACTGTTCAAAGGACAGTAAATAGTTTAATGCCTTGTTTGGTAAGGATGGTAAAATGGAAGAATGTGGGACAGATGAGAATATCCTGCAGCCTTGAACCTGATAAATAAAAAAGAATCACAAATCCCTATAAGGTGTATTAGGTTTAGGAATAGACCTGTCCATGATAGATTGGATGGCAGATAATATATATTTCATACAAGATCGAACGAGGGGGGAACCAGGATGTGGAGCGGAACCAGGTTCCCGGTGCTGTGGCAAGGTAACAATTCACTTGTGGGTTCTGTGACTGACAACATTTTTCCCTACATCATGGTCCATAATGGTTTAAGGAAAATAACATACAGTATGTTCCCCACACTGACTATGGTATATGAAAATATAATGAACAACACTAGGAATATGTACTAAATGATGTAAAAATAAGATACTGATCAATATGATCACCTATCAATTGAGACACGCTTATCAAAAGTATCTATATCCCGTGTTGATAGAGCTAAAAATAAAATTACTTACAATTAAACTACTATAAAATCATACCCGTACTGATATGCCTTTTGGCTTGTTATATAGACTTGTGATACACCTAGGAAGTTTAACTTTTATAGACTAGCTACAACTATCAATGCACCAAGTACTGCTATAGCTCTCATAAATGAAGAACTCAGAGAAGTATGAGATGGTAGCCATTGATTACCTGTTACTTAAAGCAGGAAGTGGTTGTGAACAGTTTAAAGGAATGTATTGTTTTAACATCTTAGATAATTATAATCCTATTGTACAAAAGGTTAAGTTGTTGCAGGATATACAAGAACATATGACCCAATCGGCTGATTGGGACCCCTTCGGATGGATGGGAGCCAGAATTTCAAAATGGCTTTACCATATACTACACTATGTTATGATAATACTTGTAATTTTTTTAATTTATGTAACAATCAAACGCATGCCTATTCTTGGACGCTCGTGTGGAAAAATACTCACACAGCCTGAAAGGAAGCCACGAACCAAGCTTATGGTAATGACCCCGTTACCTACACTGCAGTAGCCCACACATAGCAAATTAGTAGTATATCACACATAGTCAGAATATCAGAAATATACCCTAATAGGTGCTTACACGCTCAGTGCATCATATATGTACACTTAGTAAGAAGGAACCTCAACCTATAGCCAGGTTGAAGAAGATAAGAATACATCCTGTCACTACCTATTTAATTTCTCCTATCTGTCCAAGTTTTCTGGAGGGTTGAGACTTTTCACATCGATACTCAATGGACTCGTGCCAGTGGTTGCATCCAGGGAATGGGTTTTCCTATCCCATATCTCACATTACACTAATTTGGGAAAAAGTAATTTGAATATGATGAATATTTGATTTACTATATGTTGTGTTTAGGGATTAAACAAAAGACAGGAATGATGGAGAAAAATCAAATATACATCTGTATTGTTTCAGAAATTGTGCTTTTAAACTTATAGTTAAATATCTATAACTAGTACTTTAATTCCCATAATGGTCAGTCATTCTTACAGTGAGGTTTTCTGTCAACCTTTGTCCTAGCTTGTGACTATGAGCATACGTGTCTAAATAGAGACCCTTGTATTTAGATAACCAGAACTTAATGACATTTTATGAGGGTTTGATAAACAAATATCTGATGGACCTTCGGCTTTGAAAAGAGACACATAACATGATGAACAGGAATGACGTCTTTGCTGACAAGGCCTATTGAGAAGCCCTATTGATGTGAATGAGAGATCCAAAACTCATGGAGCCAGGCTGCCATCTTCAGGAGATCAGCCATTACATCTTGCCCAGCTGACCATATTTGAGACTTCCTGTTATTGCCCATCAACCAGTCTATAATCCCCTTGTTATCTGAATACACGCCCCATTGATCAATCAGTTATGAATTATTGTATAATTATGTACTATATATGTAAGCCTTAAATGTCCTGAAGGCACAGGTCTCATTGATGAAGTCTGTCTTGGGTCACATTTCTCTGCGCCGAAAATATAGGCATGGCCTCTTATTTGATAATAAATTCAATATGCTGAATATCGCAACGGAGACTCACCAATTCTTTTAAGATAATTAGGCATTAACAACACCCATAAGGGAGGATTAGGGTTAGGGCAGGAAACATGGGAGGGTTATGGTATTAACTGCAGGGCTGTTGGGATTTTAATGGTCAGGATGCCGATGTCGGTATTCTGACCATGGGCATCCAGTCTATCAGGATTACATTCTGAACCCCATTGCGTACTGTTTGGATTCTAAATTATTACATAAGTTTATTTGCACTGTCACATTTCAATGCTTTTGAGGAACACGTTTGATAGTTTACAAATGTAAACAAAATGACTTGTACATTTCCCTAATCGATTATATTGTTCCTTGTACATATTTAGGAATCTGAAATTAAAATACATACCAGAAGTGGGGTTCGAACCCACGTGGATATATATCCATTGGGTTTTAAGTCCAATGCATCAACCACTCGGCCATCCTGGTATGTTGCCCAGGGATTTTTTATGGCAAACACTATTGCACTATTCATGCTTAATTTGATGTGCATGGTTAACTTTGAACTACTTGGAGTTTAAAATATTACATAATTTTTGGTATTTTAATGGATATGATATAATTGTTTTATTTCTTCATAGAAAGCAAGGTTCTTTGGAAAAAATGGATTTAATTTTTTTTTTAGCAATGTATTTTAAGTTAATGATTTTCACTCAATTTTGAGAGTTTTCCCTAATTGCCAAAATCTTCATCGTAAATATTTAGTTAGCTGAAATTAAAATGCACACCAGAAGTGGGGATCGAACCCACATGGACATGTATCCATTGGATCTTAACTCCAACGCCTTAACTACTCGACCATCCTGGAGTGATTTTCATGTCCAATTCTATTGCAAAGCATATGTATCTTAATGTGCATGGGCAATTATTCAGCAAACTTTATACTGCTTTGACTGTAAATTATTACATGTATGGTAATTGTTGTTTTTTTAAAAGTATGATACTTATATTTCTATTCTTCACAACAAGTAAGGCACTTTTGAATAAAACGTTTCATAATATTTCCATATTTGTTTAAAGACATTTCACCATATTTTGAACTGCTCAGTTATCAAGACTGTCCTTTTTTTGTATGATTACAAGCAACATTTGTAGATAGTTGCTATCATTCTTTTTTTGTCCTGTCACATGTCAAGGATTTTGTGAAACACGTATGGTGGTGTACAAATGTAAACATCAACTTTTGTACATATCCTTAATTGATAACATTGCTCCTCGTACATATTTAGGAATCTGAAATTAAAATACATACCAGAAGTAGGGTCCAAACCCACGCAGATATATATCCATTGGATTTTAAGTCCAACGCCTTAATCACTCAGCCATCCTGGTGGGTTTCCCAGGAGCATTTCATGGCAAACACTATTGCACTATTCGTGTTTATTTTGATGTGCATGGTTGACTTTGAACTGCTTGGAGTTTAAAAATATTACATAACTTTGGGTATTTTAAAGGATATTATGATATCATTGTTTCCTTTCTTCATAGAAAGCCAGGTTCTTTGGAAAAAATGGATTGAAAATATATTTTTTTAGCAATGTATTTTAAGTTAATGATTTTCACCCAATTTTGAGAGTTTTCCCTAATTGCCGAAATCTTCATTGTACATATTTAGTTAGCTGAAATTAAAATGCAAACCGGAAGTGGGGATCAAACCCATGAAGATATGTACCCATTGGATCTTAAGTCCAATGCATCAACCACTCGGCCATCCTGGTGTGATTTTCATGTTGAACACTATTGCAAAGCATATGCATCTTTTAATGTGTGTGGCCAATTATTCAGCAAACTATACTGCTCTGACTGTAAATGATTACGTAAGTCTGGTAATTGTTGTTTCTCTGACGTCCTAGTGGATGCTGGGAACTCCGTAAGGACCATGGGGAATAGCGGCTCCGCAGGAGACAGGGCACATCTAAAGAAAGCTTTAGGATCACCTGGTGTGCACTGGCTCCTCCCCCTATGACCCTCCTCCAAGCCTCAGTTAGATTTTCTGTGCCCGACGAGAAGGGTGCACACTAGGGGCTCTCCTGAGCTCTTTGTGAAAGTTTTAGTTTAGGTTTATTATTTTCAGTGAGACCTGCTGGCAACAGGCTCACTGCATCGAGGGACTAAGGGGAGAAGAAGCGAACTCACCTGCGTGCAGAGTGGATTGGGCTTCTTAGGCTACTGGACATTAGCTCCAGAGGGACGATCACAGGTTCAGCCTGGATGGGTCACCGGAGCCGCGCCGCCGGCCCCCTTACAGAGCCAGAAGAGCGAAGAGGTCCGGAAAAATCGGCGGCAGAAGACTTTCCTGTCTTCAGATAAAGGTAGGCGCACAGCACCGCAGCTGTGCGCCATTGCTCTCAGCACACTTCACACTCCGGTCACTGAGGGTGCAGGGCGCTGGGGGGGCAGCGCCCTGAGACGCAATAAATCGATAGAAAACCTTTTATGGCTAAAATAAATGCATCACATATAACTCCTGGGCTATATGGATGCATTTAACCCCTGCCAAAACATACAAGAAAACGGATGATAAGGACGCCGAGAAAGGGGCGGAGCCTATCTCCTCAGCACACTGGCGCCATTTTCCCTCACAGCTCAGTTGGAGGGAAGCTCCCTGGCTCTCCCCTGCAGTCACTACACTACAGAAAGGGGTTAAAAAAGAGAGGGGGGCACAAATTAGGCGCAGTATAAACAATACAGCAGCTATAAAGGGAAAAACACTTATATAAGGTTATCCCTGTATATATATAGCGCTCTGGTGTGTGCTGGCAAACTCTCCCTCTGTCTCCCCAAAGGGCTAGTGGGGTCCTGTCCTCTATCAGAGCATTCCCTGTGTGTGTGCTGTGTGTCGGTACGTTTGTGTCGACATGTATGTGGAGAAAAATGATGAGGAGACGGAGTAGAGTGTCTGTAATAGTGTTGTCACCCCCTGGGGGGTCGACACCTGAGTGGATGTACTGTTGAAATTGCGTGACAGTGTCAGCTTTGTATAAAAGACAGTGGTTGACATGAGACAGCCGGCTACTCAGCTTGTGCATGTCCAGACGTCTCATACAGGGGCTTTAAAGCGCCCGTTACCTCAGATACAGACGCCGACACGGATACTGACTCCTGTGTCGACGGTGAAGAGAAAACCGTGATTTCCAATAGGGCCACACATTGCATGATTGAGGCAATGGAAAAAGTTTACACTCTTCTGATAATATAAATACCACCAAAAAAAGGGGTATTATGTTTGGTGAGGAAAAACTTCCTGTAGTTTTCCTGAATCTGAGAAATAAAATGAGGTGTGTGATGATGCGTGGGTTTCCCCCCGATAACAATTGATAAATTCTAAAAAGTTATTGGCTGTATACCTTTTCCCGCCAGAGGTTAGGGTGCGTTGGGAAACACCCCCTAGGGGGGATAAGGCGCTCACACGCTTGTAAGAACAAGGGCTCTACCCTCTCTGGAGATGGCCGCCCTTAGGGATCCTGCTGATAGAAAGCAGGAGGGTGTCCTAAAATGTATTTACACACATACTGGTGTTATACTGCGACCAGCAATCGCCTCAGCCTGGATGTGCAGTGCTGGGTTGGCGTGGTCGGATTCCCTGACTGGAAATTTGATATCCTAGATAAGGACAGTATATTATTGCCTATAGAGCAATTAAAAGATGCATTTCTATATATGCATGATGCACAGCGGAATATTTGCCGACTGGCATCAAGTATAAGTGCGTTGTCCAATTATACCAGTAAAGTGGTCAGGTGATGCGGATTCCAAACGGCATTTGGAAGTATTGCCTTAAAAAAAAAAAGGGAATGTACCCCAGGTCGCCTCTCAAAATAAGACGCCGTATTATCAGGCGCAGTCCTGGTTGGCAAGCGGACAAAAGGGTTCCTCTTTTCTGCTCGTGACAGAGGGAGAGGAAAATGGCTGCAGAGATCAGCCAGTTCCCAGGAACAGAAACCCTTTTCCGCCTCTGCCAAGCTCTCAGTATGACGCTAGGGCTTTACAAGTTCAGGCACGGTGGGGGCCCGTTCTCAATGAATTTCAGTGCGCAGTGGGCTCACTCTCAAGTAGACCCCTGGATCCTTCAGGTAATATTTCAGGGGTACAAATTGGAATTCGAGACGTATTCCCCTCGCCGTTTCCAAAAGTCTGTTTTACCGACGTCTCCCGCTGACAGGGAGGCAGTTTTGGAAGCCATTCACAAGCTGTATTCCCAGCAGGTGATAATTAAGGTACCCCTCCTGCAACAGGGAACGGGGTATTATTCCACACTATTGTGGTACCGAAGCCAGACGGCTCGGTGAGACCGATTTTAAAATCTAAAATCTTTGAACACTTACATACAGAGGTTCAAATTCAAAATTGAGTCACTCAGAGCAGTGATTGCAAACCTGGAAGAAGGGGACTACATGATGTCTCGGGACATCAAGGATGCTTACCTTCATGTCAAAATTTACCCTTCTCACCAAGGGTATCTCAGGTTATGGTACAGAACTGTCACTATCAGTTCAGACGCTGCCGTAGGGATGGTCCACGGCACCCCGGGTCTTTACTGAAGTAATGACCGTAATGATGATATTCCTTCGAAGGAAGGGAATTTTAGTTATCCTTTACTTGGACGATTCCCTGATAAGGGTGAGATCCAGGGAACAGTTGGAGATCGGTGTAGCACTATCTCAGGTAGTGTTGCGGCAGCACGATTGGATTCTCAATATTCCAAAATCGCAGCTGGTTCCGACGACTTGTCTTCTGTTCCCAGGGATGATCCTGGACACAGTCCAGAAAGAAGGTGTTTCTCCCGGAGGAGAAAGCCAGGGAGTTATCCGAGCTAGTCAGGAACCTCCTAAAACCGAACCAAGTCTCAGTGCATCAATGCACAAGGGTTCTGGGTAAAAATGGTGGCTTCCTATGAAGCAATCCCATTCGGCAGATTCCACGCAAGACTTTCCAGTGGAACCTACTGGACAAATGGTCCGGGTCGCATCTTCAGATGCTTCAGCGGATAACCCTGTCACCAGGGACAAGGGTATCCCTCCTGTGGTGGTTGCAGAGTGCTCATCTTCTAGAGGGCCGCAGATTCGGCATGCGGGACTGGGTCCTGGTGGCCACGGATGCCAGCCTGCGAGGCTGGGGAGCAGTCACACAGGGAAGGAATATCCAGGGCTTATGGTCAAGCCTGGAGACATCACTTCACATAAATGTCCTGAAGCTAAGGGCCATTTACAATGCTCTAAGCTTAGCAAGACCTCTGCTTCAAGGTCAGCCGGTGTTGATCCAGTCGGACAACATTACGGCAGTCACCCACGTAAACAGACAGGGTGCCACAAGAAACAGGAGGGCAATGGCAGAAGCTGCAAGGATTCTTCGCGGGGCGAAAAACCATGTGATAGCACTGTCAGCAGTTTTCATTCCGGGAGTGGACAACTGGGAAGCAGTTTTCCTCAGCACGACCTCCACCCGGGAGAGTAAGGACTTCACCCAGAAGTCTTCCACATGATTATAAACCGTTGGGAAAAACTCGACAGGTATTGCGCCACGTCAAGGGACCCTCAGGCAATAGCTGTAGATGCTCTGGTAACACCGTGGGTGTACCAATCAGTGTATGGGTTCCCTCCTCTGCCTCTCATACCCAAGGTACTGAGATTGATAAGATGGAGAGGAGTAAGCACTATATTAGTGGCTCCGGATTGGCCAAGAAGGAATTGGTAACCGGAACTTCAAGAGATGCTCACGGAGGATCCGTAGCCTCTACCTCTAAGAAGGGACCTGCTCCAGCAAGGACCTTGTCTGTTACAAGACTTACCGCGGCTGCGTTGACGGCATGGCGGTTGAACGCCGGATCCTGAAGGAAAAAGGCATTCCGGATGAAGTCATCCCTATCCTGATCAAAGCCAGGAAGGATGTAACCGCAAAACATTATCACCGCATTTGGCGAAAATATGTTGCGTGGTGCGAGGCCAGTAAGGCTCGACGGAGGAAATTCAACTGGGTCGATTCCTACATTTCCTGCAAACAGGAGTATCTATGGGCCTGAAATTGGGGTCCATTAAGGTTCAAATTTCGGCTCTGTCAATTTTCTTCCAAAAAAGAACTAGCTTCAGTCCCTGAAGTTCAGACATTTGTTAAAGGGGTACTGCATATACAGCCTCCTTTTGTGCCTTTAGTGGCACTTTTGGGATCTCCAGGTGGTTTTTGGGTTCCAAACGTCACATTGGTTTGACACACTTAAATCTGTGGAGTTAAAATATCTCACAGAAAAAGTGGTCATGCTGTTGGCTCTGGCCTGGGCCAGGCGCGTGTCAGAATTGGTGGCTTTATCCTGTAAAAGCCCTTATCTGATTTTCCATTCAGACAGGGCGGAATTGAGGACTCGTCCTCAGTTTCTCCCTAAGGTGGTTTCAGCATTCACCTGAACCAAACCTATTGTGGTGCCTGCGGCTACTAGGGACTTGGAGGACTCCAAGTTGCTAGACGTTGTCAGGACCCGGAAAATATATGTTTCCAGGACGGCTGGAGTCAGGAAATCTGACTCGCTGTTTATCCTCTATGCACCCAACTAGCTGGGTGCTCCTGCTTCTAAGCAGACTATTGCTCGTTGGATTTGTAGTACAATTCAGCTTGCACATTCTGTGGCAGGCCTGCCACAGCCAAAAATCTGTAAATGCCCACTCCACAAGGAAGGTGGGCTCATCTTGGGCAGCTGCCCGAGGGGTCTCGGCTTTACAACTTTGCCGAGCAGTTACTTAGTCAGGAGCAAATACGTTTGTAAAATTCTACAAATTTGATACCCTGGCTGAGGAGGACCGGGAGTTCTCTCATTGGGGGCTGCAGAGTCATCCGCACTCTCCCGCCCGTTTGGGAGCTTTGGTATAATCCCCATGGTCCTTACGGAGTTCCCAGCATCCACTAGGACGTCAGAGAAAATAAGAATTTACTTACCGATAATTCTATTTCTCGTAGTCCGTAGTGGATGCTGGGCGCCCATCCCAAGTGCGGATTGTCTGCAATACTGGTACATAATTATTGTTACCAAAAAATTCAGGTTATTGTTGTAGTGAGCCATCTTTTCGAGAGGCTTCTCTATTATCATGCTGTTAACTGGGTTCAGATCACAAGTTGTACAGTGTGATTGGTGTGGCTGGTATGAGTCTTACCCGGGATTCAAAATCCTTCCTTATTGTGTACGCTCGTCCGGGCACAGTATCCTAACTGAGGCTTGGAGGAGGGTCATAGGGGGAGGAGCCAGTGCACACCAGGTGATCCTAAAGCTTTCTTTAGATGTGCCCTGTCTCCTGCGGAGCCGCTATTCCCCATGGTCCTTACGGAGTTCCCAGCATCCACTACGGACTACGAGAAATAGAATTATCGGTAAGTAAATTCTTATTTTTTTTAAAAGTATGATACTTATATTTCTTTTTTTTCACAACAAGTAAGGCTCTTTTGAATAAAAAGTTTCATAATATTTCCATATTTGTTAAAAGACATTTCTTTTCACCAAAACATTTGTAGATAGTTGCAATCATTCTTTTTTTGCCCTGTCACATGTCAATGCTTTTGTGGAACACATATGGTAGTTTACAAATGTAAACAAAGTGACTCTTGTACATTTCCCTAATCGATTCCATTGTTCCTTGTACATATTTAGAAATCTGAAATTAAAATACATACCAGAAGTGGGGTTCAAACCCACACAGATATATAGCTATTGGATCTTAAGTCCAACGCCTTAACCACTCGGCCATCCTGGTGTGTTGCACAGGGTCTTTTCATGGCAACTACTATTGCACTATTCATTTTTATTTCTCTGACGTCCTAGTGGATGCTGGGTACTCCGTAAGGACCATGGGGTATAGACGGGCTCCGCAGGAGACTGGGCACTCTTAAAAGAAAGATTAGGTACTATATCTGGTGTGCACTGGCTCCTCCCTCTATGCCCCTCCTCCAGACATCAGTTAGTATCTGTGCCCGGCCAGAGCTGGATGCACACTAGGGGCTCTCCTGAGCTTCCTAGAAAAGAAAGTATTTGTTAGGTTTTTTATTTTCAGTGAGATCTGCTGGCAACAGACTCACTGCTACGTGGGACTGAGGGGAGAGAAGCAAACCTACCTGCTTGCAGCTAGCTTGGGCTTCTAAGGCTACTGGACACCATTAGCTCCAGAGGGATCGAACACAGGCCCAGTCCTCGGTCGTCCGGTCCCGGAGCCGCGCCGCCGTCCCCCTTGCAGAGCCAGAAGAACGAAGAGAAGTTGAAAATCGGCGGCTGAAGACTCCGGTCTTCATTAAGGTAGCGCACAGCACTGCAGCTGTGCGCCATTGCTCCCTTAGCACACCACACACTCCGGTCACTGATGGGTGCAGGGCGCTGGGGGGGGGGCGCCCTGGGCAGCAATTAGATTACCTTACTTGGCGAAAAGCACATAATACAGTCTGATAAACTGTATATGTGCATTAACCCCCGCCATTAAAGTACATAAAAGGACAGAAGCCCGCCGCTGAGGGGGCCGGGCCTTCTTCCTCAGCACACCGGCGCCATTTTCTCTTCACAGCTCAGCTGGAAAGAAGCTCCCCAGGCTCTCCCCTGCAGTATCCTGGTACACAAAGGGTAAAAAAGAGAGGGGGGGGCACATAAATTTAGGCGCAAAACTGTGTATATAAGCTGCTATAGGGGAAAAATCACTCAGTATAGTGTACATCCCTATATTATATAGCGCTGTGGTGTGTGCTGGCATACTCTCTCTCTGTCTCTCCAAAGGGCCTGGTGGGGGAACTGTCTTCAAATAGAGCATCCCCTGTGTGTGTGGTGTGTCGGTACGCATGTGTCGACATGTCTGAGGTAAAAGGCTCCTCTAAGGAGGTGATAGAGCGGATAAGTGTGTGGGAGGGTGTCTCCGTCAACAACGCCGACACCTGTTTGGATATGTGTAAGTGCTGAGGTAAAATTATTGCACAAAAGGTTAGGGAACAGAAAGGAAATCTACCCTGGTCTGTCCCTATGTCACAGAGTCCTTCAGAGTCTCTCTATGTTCACTATCCAAAATAACAAAGTATCGACACGGAGTTTAACTCCACTGTCGACCACGATAATGCAAAGTTACAGCCAAGAGGGCTAAAAGATATTCAATATATGGTTATTGGAATAAAAGATGATTTGCATATCACTGATGACTCATCTGTCCCTGACACGAGAGTACACATGTTAAGGGGAAGAATGCTGAGGTAAATTTCCCTCCTCTCATGAGGAAAAAGAGCGGGAATCTCCAGACAAGAGACGGCAGCTTCCCACAAGAGAATTCTCAGGCTGTATCCTTTCCCCACTAGGGCCAGGATGTGTTGAGAATCTTCCCCTTGGGTGTCCTGTTTGCACTAGCTATTCTCAGGGATCCTGCAGATAGTGTGCACATTCTAGTATACTACCCAGACAAGCGATTGTGTCGGCATGGGTTTATAGCGCTGTGGCAGCGTGGACAGGTACCTTATCAGCAGAGATTGAGACCCTAGTATGCATATAAATAATTTAAGATACTGTCTTAAGTGATAGATATATAATTATAAAGCATGCCCAAAGGGACATGAGTATACTGGGTCCTTGAGACAAAAGCTATGTCGATTTCTGCTTGACGTGTCCTGTAGAATATACATTGGACAGATGATGCCGACTTAAGAGGCATATGGAAGGCTGAGGATTGTGCGGAGAAAGGTTCTCGGGCCTGGTCTCCACAGTTATAGCAGGTAATTCTGATATTTTGCCTTATATTCCTGCACAGCCTAGGAAAGCACAACATTATTAAATGCAGCTTTTCGAATAAAGAAACAAGAAAGTCTGAGGTGCGTCCTTTCTTGTCAGAGCCGGGGGCAGAGGAAAGAAGCTGTACAACACAGCTAGTCCCCAGGAACAGAAGTCCTCCCCGGCCTCTACAAAAATCCACTGCATGTCGCTGGGGCTCCACAGGCGGAGCTAGGCCCGGTGGGGACACGCCTTCGTAAGTTCAGCCACAAGCGGGTTCACTCCCTGTTAGATCCCTGGGCAATAGAAATTGTATCGCAGGGATACAGGCTGGACTGTGAGAAGATGCCCCCTCACCGAGGACCCGGCGGGCTTCCCCCCAAGAGAGGGAGCCAGTGTTAACTGCAATTCGTAAATTGTATCTTCAACAGGTGGTGGTCAAGGGTCCCCTCCTTCAACAAGAGGGTGTTATTATTCGACCATGTAATAATCCCGAAAACCAGACGGTTCGGTTAGACCCATATTGAATTAAAATCCCTGAACATATACCTGAAAAGGTTCAGGTTCAAGATGGAATCGCTAAGAGCGATCATTGCATGCCTGAATGAATCGGGACATAAGGGATGCATACCTTCGTGTCCCCATTTATCAACCTCATCAGGCGTACCTCAGAATTGCGGTACGGGATTGTCATTACCAATTTCACCAAGGTAATGGCGGATATGATGGTGCTCCTGCGGAAGCAAGGTGTCACTATTATCACATACTTGGATGATCTCCTCATAAAAGCGAGATCAAGAGAACAGTTGCTGGACAGCGTATCACCTTCTCTGGAAGTGAAACGGCAACACGACTGGATTCTATATATTCCAAAGTCGCAGTTGGTTCCTACAGCTCATCTGCCTCGCCTAGGCATGATCCTAGACACAGACCAGAAGAGGGTTTATCTCCCGATAGAGAGAGCTCAGGAGCTCATGACACTGGTCAGGAATCCATTGAAAACCAAAACAGGTGTCAGTGCATCACTGCACTCGAGTCCTGGGAAGGATGATGGCATCATACGAGGCCATCCCCTTCGGCTGGTTCCATGCAAGGACAATGGAACTTACTGGACAAGTGGTCCGGATCACATCTTCAGATGCATCGGTTAATCACCCTATCCCCCAGGGCCAGGGTGTCTCTCCTGTGGTGGCGGCGGAGTGCTCACCTTCTCGAGGGCCGCAGATTCGGCATTCAGGACTGGGTCCTGGTGACCACGGATGCAAGCCTCCGAGGGTGGGGGGCAGTTACACAGGGAAGAAAATTCCAAGGTTTGTGGTCAAGCCAACAGACTTGCCTTCACATAAATATCCTGGAACTAAGGGCCATATACAACGCCCTAAGTCAAGCGGAGTTCCTGCTTCGCGACCAACCCCGGTTCTGATCCAGTCAGACCGCAGGGGCTCATGTAAACCGCCAGGGCGGCACAAGGAGCAGGGTGGCGAGGGTAGAAGCCACCATAATTCTTCGCTGGGCGGAGAATCAAGTAAGCGCACTGTCAGCAGTGTTCATTCCGGGAGTGGACACGACCTCCACCCGGGAAAGTGGTGACTTCATCAGGAAGTCTTCACGCAGTTTTGCAAATTGATGGAAACTGCCTCAGGTGGACTACATGGCGTCCCACCTCAATAAAAAGATAAAAAAGGTTTTACACTGGGTCAAGGGACTCTCAGGCGATAGCTGTGGTCGCACTAGTAACACCGTGGGTGTTCCAGTCAGTCTATATATTCCCTCCTCTTCCTCTCAGACCCAAGGGCTGAGAATTGTAATAAACGGAGGAGTGTGAACAATATTCTTTGCTCCGGATTGGCCAAGAAGGACTCGGTACCCGGAACTGCAAGAAATGCTCTCAGAGGACCCATGGCCTCTGCCTCTCAGTCAGGACATGTTGCAACAGGGACCCTGTCTGATCCAAGACTTACCGCGGCTGCGTTGGACGGCATGGCGGTTGAACGCCGGATCCTAGCGGAAAAGGGCATTCCGGATGCAGTTATTCCTACGCTGATAAAGGCTAGGAAAGACGTGACAGCAAGACTTTTTCACTGTATATGGCCAAAATAGGTTGCTTGGTGTGTGGCCGGAAAGGCCCTACAGAGGAATTCCAGGGGGGTCGATTCCTGCACTTCCTACAGTCAGGAGTGACTATGGGCCTAAAATTAGGATCCATAAAGGCCAAGATTTCGGCCCTATCCCTTTTTCTCTCAAAAAGAACTGGCTTCACTGCCTGAAGTTCGGACGTTGTTACAGGGGTGCTGCATATTCAGCCCCTTTTGTGCCTCCAATGGCACCTTGGGATCTTAACGTGTGTTGGATTCTTAAAATCCCACTGGTTTGAGCCACTTAAAACCATGGAGCTAAAATATCTCACGTGTAAAGTGGTCATGCTTTTGGCCTTAGCTTGGACTAGGCGTGTGTCAGAATTGGCGGCTTTGTCATGTAAAAGCCCATATCTGATCTTCCATATGGAAAGGGCAGAATGGAGGACTCGTCCCCAATTTCTCCCTAAGGTGGTATCATCGTTTCATTTGAACCAACCTATTGTGGTGCCTGCGGCTACTAGGGACTTGGAGGATTCCAAGTTGCTGGACGTAGTCCGGGCCCTGAAACTTTATGTTTTCAGGACGGCTAGAGTCAGAAAAACTGACTCGCTATTTATCCTGCATGCACCCAACAAGCTGGGTGCTCCTGCTTCAAAGCAGACTATTGCTCGCTGGATCTGTAGCACCATTCAGCTTGCACATTCTGCGGCTGGACTGCCGCATCCTAAATCAGTAAAAGCCCATTCCACGAGGAAGGTGGGCTCTTCTTGGGCGGCTGCCCGAGGGGTCTCGGCTTTACAACTTTGCCGAGCTGCTACTTGGTCGGGTTCAAACACCTTTGCAAAATTCTACAAGTTTGATACCCTGGCTGAGGAGGACCTTGAGTTTGCTCATTCGGTGCTGCAGAGTCATCCGCACTCTCCCGCCCATTTGGGAGCTTTGGTATAATCCCCATGGTCCTTACGGAGTACCCAGCATCCACTAGGACGTCAGAGAAAATAAGAATTTACTCACCGGTAATTCTATTTCTCGTAGTCCGTAGTGGATGCTGGGAGCCCGTCCCAAGTGCGGACTCTCTGCAATACATGTATATAGTTATTGCTTAACTAAAGGGTTATTGTATGAGCCATCTGTTGAGAGAGGCTCAGTTATTGTTCATACTGTTAACTGGGTATAGTTATCACGAGTTGTACAGTGTGATTGGTGTGGCTGGTATGAGTCTTACCCTGGATTCCAAATCCTTTCCTAGTAATGTCAGCTCTTCCGGGCACAGTTTCCCTAACTGATGTCTGGAGGAGGGGCATAGAGGGAGGAGCCAGTGCACACCAGATATAGTACCTAATCTTTCTTTTAAGAGTGCCCAGTCTCCTGCGGAGCCCGTCTATACCCCATGGTCCTTACGGAGTACCCAGCATCCACTACGGACTACGAGAAATAGAATTACCGGTGAGTAAATTCTTATTTTTGATATGCATGGTTAACTTTGAACTGCTTGGAGTTTAAAATATTACGTATCTGGGTTTTTTAATGGATATTATGATATCATTGTTTCCTTTCTTCATAGAAAGCCAGGATTTTTGGGCTAAGGGCATGATGTACAAACTCTATTCTCATAAACTTAACTCCCTCACTTACAATCTGGAGGAAATGGTTGAGGAATTTAGATCTTTTTATAGCTGCCTTTATAATCTCCCCGACCATTCCCTGGTGTCTTCTACTAGGCATGGGGATGTGCGTTCATACCTATTCTAGACTCCTTTGCCATGTATATCGGAATCCCAGTTATTAGTTCTCAATGAGTATATCTCGGTGGAGGAGACTACGGCCATCATACAATCAATGAGGTCCTCTGCCGCCCCGGGCCCTGATGGATTTTCAGCCCAATATTATAAAGTATTTTCAAAGGAGTTAGCATAACATCTTACCTCTCTTTTTAGTGACATTCTTGATGGTGCGCCTGCCACGACTTTCGCTTATATAGTTGTTAGGTTCGTTTAACTTACAGGAAAAAAGCAATACCTTAATACACAAAAATGTTCAGGCCGCTGCGACCGCTGAGCATGTGTGTGGTAAACCTCTATGAAATGCGTACACATTGCGTAAGCACGCCGTCACGCTGTAGCTACACGTGCGGCTGAATACACTTTAACCCCTAACATGAAAGGAATGTAACACCAATTGTATATGTTATGTTGTGGTCCAACGCAGCAGCAAATATTTACTTAAAAGGGGTTCACAGAGAAATACACCGATACAAGAGAAAAGCTACAACCAATGGATACATACATTTGTTCGCCTGCGCCACCCGGATCCGGTCCTCAGTCAGTCTAGCAAGATGACCTTCAGAGAATTAGACTGGGACCGGCCAGGAGGCTTGGCTTTTATACAGTAGTCCAAAACATGGTACAAAGGAATCTGTAATCTCTTCTTTCATAGGTCAAAGGACTGGTCATTTACAGTACATGAGGGATCATAGGTCGATTTGAATAGGTGGGCGATGCCTGGTCCAGGTGCACTTGCAGGTGTCCTCCACTGGGTTCCCGACGAATATCAGGAGTACAGTAAATACAGTGTGATATTAATATTGTATTCCTGTGCATATCTATGCACAGGAGCATGCTACATTCTGCAAACTGCCATCGGAATATTGCCCTTGACATACTGTACAGCTGGATACCAAACACCATATCCTAACCTAATTCTGTCCCCTCATATCCTGTAAAGTTGAATCCCTCTGTTGTTATACCTCTGAAACAAATGTAACTTGCTGGTGTGCATGTAGGCTATGTGTAAATTATGCACTATCTGGATTAGATATCAGATATGTCTTTGTGGCTTTTCCATGCGAATGCGTATGCCACCGTATTTACTCATACCATACGCTAATACACAGGGCTTCGTGAGCCAATGTACGCAGCGTGCAGACATGCACACACACGGTAGCACAAGCACCCGCACAGAGGCCACACAGAGGTGTTCTTGATGCATGTGGGTATAATATTTTTAAAATCGACAGTCCACCCTTTGGCAGTAAACAATAACTGCCACACCTAACTAGTAACACTGAAAATATTACATTTACAATATGTACAATATTAGGGTAACGGGGGAGAGTTGTAGGTGGGAAATGTATAGCCTATTGGGATAGTAAAAGCGTCTATGTATGAGTAAATGTCTGAGGGGCATGTATCATTGTGCTGTATATGTTCTAAGTAAGCTTCGAGGTACTGCAAAGTATACATGAAATCCTCATCCCGTATTAAGGGTCTGTACATGGGCAAACAAACATTACCGAGCTCTTTCTAGGCAAGGGCCATTAGCCCTCATCTTGTCCGGCTTCTTATAATAACAAATGGGGAGCACATTTATCTGATGATACATGTGGGAAGATGTATGTGTATGCTATTATGTGTGGATAACATTTATCGACTATGTGTGTTATTAACTGAAGATTTCAGAGATGAGGGTAAGAAATATAAAAATCCATTCACATAAATTTGGGTTTACTGAAGTCTTTTCTGGTTTGATGTCTCTGGGTAGAGGGGAAAACAGAAAAATGGTGAAAGAAACAGTCCATGAAAGTCATTTACAATCCTTGTCACAACACTGTTTCTATGGATGGGTCATTAATCAAATCTGCCGCTGTTACAACTCCCTCGCTCCTTAGACTCATCAAATTTGGCCTATGCACAGCATCAAAATTTGAACACATCTAAATATCAAACCGATAATTATGACGACACCCAGGATACAGAGGAGAAACTTTCCCACACTTGCAATTACATTTTGGGCCCACTCTCCTAACCCAGAGAACTATTTAAGTGGGTTCAACCACGAGGCCCAGATGGTCAATACATTACCCACAGCCATCAAGGTAAGGTTGTGCTTCATTCTGAACTCCCACTTCAACTGCAAGATCTCGTCCATCTTTAGATCGATGATCTCCGTTGGGTCTTCGGTGCTGTTTGTAATATACGTACAGCACTTCACACCATATTGAGTTGCCAGAGTAACACAGTACCCACCTGTCACAGCCGTGACGTAATTCAAGACCATCTCATGCTGGACCAGCTCTTTGTAGGCCTGTAACTCCCTACCCGTATACCTGAAGGTGTCATCAAACATCTCAGTGATATTTTCTATCAAGTTTGCCAGCGCATGGATGTATCTATAATTTATAATTCCTCTGGCAGTATGGGTGATGTCTAATGCGAGAAGAATTTGAATCCCGGTAGATTCATGGATCAAATCAGAAGCTGCGGGCTCTGTCCTATCTATGAGGTGTCTCTTGACAATGTGTTCATAATGTGTATGAGTATAAGGAGTCTGAGCGTTGCGGTGAATATCTTTCATTCTGTCGTGTGCAAAGGTCATAACCTCTGGTAGTACTCTGCCAATATAACACAACCTTTCAGAACTCGGAGTAAGCCACTTGTACGCTTTCCTTCCACATATGAAGTAGGCATCATCTGGAAGAACATAAGGGACAAAATGCAACAAAACCATATCACAGATTTTTCTTATAAAGAAACCGGTCCCCAGTTCTCTCATTTGTTCAGTACAAGTATCAGGCTGAATGATGTGGGCACAATATCCCTGCAACACTTTTCCAGCCCACATGGTTTTGATCCCACGTGTATATCGAAAATACCTCCCACTTGTGGCTATCTTACGTACAAGTTCGGAGTTGATGGGTACTTTATCAGCTCTATGTGAGAAGGTCATTGTCTGGTTATTCCATGTCACTTCCCAATTTCCTGGTTTCCGGAAATTGGACAAGTTAAAGCACAACAGTGACCAATTTACATGGTACTGGTGGAGCTTCAAGCTAGGGGGCCTAGATATATTGAATTTCTTGTCCACCGGTCTCCCCACCGTAATTTGAGAACCTCATTTATTGATAAAGGGTATGGCACTAGTCCCGACTAACTCTGTCCTTGAGGTACTTGTGAGCACACCCACTCTGTTTGGTTTAAGACCGTACCCACTAATGAGTGGTAATCACTCAAAGGATGTCCGCCAATGTCGATATTAGTGTTTGACTGACATCTCTGGATGCACCCATCTTCGACTATGTTTTTGCAATACCTACATATGCAGTATTCATCAGACAATAACCCCTTACATTGCCTCCGAGCGCCGTGACTACCAGATCTTACTGATACCAGCTTTGACCAAAGTGATGAGCTGATCCTGGGGTCCTACGAATCCAAACTCTCCATCAGAACCCATTCCAGATCCTTGCTCGACATCTCGGGGGTCCTCACAAAAACAAATTGTCCTGATCAAAAACAGATTCACAAGAAAAAGCCGGAACACAGTCTCTTGGTGTGGATCCATTTTGTTAAGGAGCAAAAATAGAATAGGGAAAAAACAAGAAAAATGCAGTGGGGGGTGAAAAAAAAGAAAAATGTTATGACAACCATCCTTGATTTTACTGCTCTCCATGCTCAGGTGCCATTCCAACAGTCCTGCCTCTCATCTTTCCCAGAATAGGTTCTCTAGTGATATGAGGTTCTCTTCACCTTTCTCTTTGTCACAAGTTTTCTTCGGGTCAGCAGTGGGACGAGTGCACCCAAGTCTCTCTGTTCGGCAACCTTTAGTGCTGTCGTGCTGGTCAACAAAATTTGATACGGTCCTTCCCACCTGTCAATGAGGCAACCTGAGCGTAGAAAATTTTTAATCATCACATAATCCCCAGATCCAATGTCATGACAATTACTGTTTGGTAGGTAAGGAATCGCCAGTTTCAGATTCCTTTGCTGGTTTCTCAGTTGCTGGCTCATCCTAACCAAATATTGCACATCTCATTATTGCACTTCAAATCATCCTGGGGGTCTATCATTACATGGGGTTGTTGTCCAAAAAGAACTTCGAAGGGAGATAAGTTAAGCGGCAACCTGGGAGTGGTTCTGATGCTGTACAATACTAGTGGCAGTGCTTCTGGCCACAACAGTCCAGTTTCAGCCATCACTTTGCTCAGCTTGTTCTTAATAGTGCTGTTCATTCTCTCCACCTTCGCACTGGCCTGTGGCTGGTATGGAGTATGTTGCTTACTATTAATACCCATCAGTTTGCATATGACCTGAAAGACTTCTCCTGTAAAATGGGTACCCCTATCACTTTCAATCATTTTAGGGATACTATATCTACACACAAATTCCTGCACGATTTTCTTTGCAGTGAATATGGCAGTATTTGTGGCAGCAGGGAATGCTTCTACCCAGTTCGAAAGACATCGGTACATACTAAGACATACTTTAAATTCCTACAGGGTGGTAACTGTATGAAGTTGATTTGTATTACCTGGAAAGGTCCGTCTGTAGGAGGGATATGGGATGGTTCCATTGGTATTGTCTTACCAATATTCTTCCTCAAGCAAGTAAAACATGTCATTGCTTTCTTACCTGCATGAGAATAGAACCCTGGTGCACTCCAGTAAGCTCTTACCACTTTGCACATACCTTCCTTGCCAAGATGAGTCAGACCGTGTGCCGTCTCCGCTAGGCTTGGGAGATATGCCCTGGGGGCCACTGGCTTACCATGTCCATCTCTCCAAAGTCCTGAGGACTCCTAACCATATCCCTTTGCCTTCCAGACAGCCTTCTCCTGTAGGGAACACAAATTTAGCATTTTGATTAATTGTTGCATGTTTACAGTGTTAAATGTCCTCAGTTGTGTGATGTTAGTTTGTATGATGGTGCTCGCTGCTGATTTTGCAGCTTCGTCCGCCCGGCTGTTACCAAGTGAAATTGGGTCTTGATTGTAAGTGTGTGCTTTACACTTGATAACAGCCACTCTGTCCCGTTACTGTATGGCTGTCAGAAGCCTCTTGATGTATGACGCATGCGCTACAGGTGTGCCAGCTGCCATCATATAATTTCTGAGGCGCCACAGGGCCCCGAAATCATGCACCAATCCAAAGGCGTACCTAGAGTCCATGTATATATTAGCTGACTTACCCTTTGCCAACTCACATACTCTGGTCAGTGCTACCAGCTCAGCGACTTGTGCTTAGTGAGGCAGACCAAGGGGTTCAGCTTCTATGATACCTTCGTCATCTACAACTGCGTATCCAGTGCACAGGTCTCCTGAGTCTGTCTGTCTGTGGCAACTACCATCAGTGTAGAAGGTAAAGTCTACGCCTTCCAGTGGGTTGTCACTGATGTCATGTCTCGCAGTGAAAGTCTCGTTCAGGTATTCCATACAATCGTGCGTATCAGTGTCTGCACTAAATCCTCCTTCACCATCATTCTCATCCTCTACCCTTTGTGCATGACTAGGCACACTCGGCAAGTAAGTTGCAGAATTTAGTGTGCTGCACCTCTTTATGGTGATGTTTACAGGGACCATCAGTGATAGTTCCCACTTTGCAAACCGAGCGGATGAGACATGTCTGGTTTGTGTGGAGTTTAGCAAGGCTGATACTGCATGTGGTGTATGGATGGTCAGGTCTTGTCCTAACACTATGTCTTCGCTTTTACTTACCAACAAAGCTATGGCTGCAACACTTCGTAGGCAAGTGGGGAGAGACCATGCTACAGTGTCCAAATGTGTACTGTAGTAGGCTACCGGTCTGCTGGCATCACCATGTTTCTGTGTAAAACCCTTGCCGCGCACCCAGCGCTTTCGGTACCGTACAATTCAAAGGGCTTCTCGTAATCTGGCTTCCCCAATGCTGGTGCTTGTGACAAACACTGTTCTGGTCTGTTTAAAGAGACCATTTCTTGCAAAGGTAGTGCCAGAATAGAGAACCCCAGAATCCAATTCCGACAGTACCCACACATTCTGAGGAAAGTGCGGATCTGTTGCTGAGTTTGCGGCAGAGTCATGTCGCGGATGGCCTGTATTCTGTCAGTGGTCAGGTGTCTGAGTCCTTGTGTCAAGCAATGTCCCAAGTATTTAACCCTAGTTCAGCACAACTGCAACTTATCATTTGAAACCTTGTGTCCTGTCTGGGAGAGATGAAATAGAAGCTGTTTAGTGTCTGCCAGGGATGATTCAAATGAGTCAGAGCACAAGTCATCAACATATTGTATTAGCACCGACCCACTCTCAGGTTGAAAGGATTGCAAACAGTCATGGTAGAAAATACTTGGGCTGTCAATGAAACCTTGGGGGAGAAGGGTCCAGGTGTACTGTACCCCCCTGAAGATGAAAGCAACGAGGTATTGGCTGTCAGGGTGAAGAGGTACAGAAAAGAATGCAGAACAGAGGTCGATGACAGTGAAGTACTTAGAGGTGGTGGGAATCTGCATGAGGATGACGGCTGGATTTGGCACTATGGGGAATTGACTCAACTATCTTGCTTATCCCCCTTATATCCTGCACTAGCCTGTAACCCCTCCCCCCACTCTTTTTCACTGGGAAGATGGGACTATTGGCTGTGCTGGACGTCCTGACTAGGATGTCCTGCTGTAACAGCCGTTCTATGACGGTATACTCCTAATTCCACCTCTGGTTTCAGAGGGTACTGGGGGATTTTTGGAGCTTTCCTGACATCTTTTATTTGTACTACTACTGGGGCTACATTTGCCATCAATCCAGTGTCCTGTCCATCTTTGGTCCAAAGGGAACCCGGTATCTGCGAGATCATTTCCTCTACCTGCGATGGACATGTGTCTATAATGGTGGAGTGCAACATTAGCCTTTTTGCGGGGTGTCTAATATTACTTCCCGTGCATGGTTCTCAGGGATATCTAAGAACACACCCTCAGGTGTACAGTATATGACACACCGCTTTTTACACAACAAATCTCTGCCGAGTAGATTAGTCAGAGCCGATGCAGCTAACAGGAAAGAATGTTTGGTATGCAAGGGCCCTATCGTAATCTCTGCAGGTCTAATCAAAGGGTACTGCTGCACCTATCCCATTACTCCCATTGCCGAAATCATTTTACCCATAGTTGTTACACCTGTGGTGGAATTTAGCACTGATCTGGCCGCCCCTGTATCTACAAGAAAAGGTTGTGGTAGGCCAGCTACATTGACCATGACCTCGGGTTCACTTCCAAGGCCAGCAATCAATTTCACCGGTTGCAGACTACAGGTATTACCTGACCTCTATTGTGTTTTTGGACCCTCCCGCAGAGCATTGGCAGCTACAATATGTGCGGGAGATAGCTGTGGATTTTCGGGGGTCTGCCAGTCCCTCTTCGGTGGGTAGCTCCTTGTTTCTGGCTCATAATCTCTCCTATGTGTTCCCTGATCCTGACTATGTGTCTGGTAACGTGGTTCGTATTCAGGTCTAGGGGGTCTATATTTGTTATATGTCCTGTTACTTCTACAATCCCTTGCAAAATGCCCTTCTTTCCTGCAAATGACCGTTTCCAACCATCAGGGGTCTGGGGTTTAGGTTGGTTGGACATCTCTTCAAGAGCCTGTATACTTACCATCATCAACCTATCCCCTTGCGACTCCATGTGTTTAATGATGTTTTGGTCATGCTCAATTGCAGACTCTCTTAGTGCAGCTACCGTGATACCTCTCCAATTTGGCTGAGAGGTTTGCACTCGTCCTCAATGCCTCCTTTAATCCGTCCATTAATACAGAAACAGCTACCTCCCTGTGGTTGGCATTTTCTTTTATATCCTCTATCCCAGTGTATCTAGCCTTTTCCTGTAGTGCTCTATGGAAATACTCGAAAGCTGTTTCACTTTCCTTCTGTCTTATGAAGAAGATTTTGTTCCACTTAACAACAGTAGGGAAATACAATCCTAATTGTATATTGGTTTGCCTTACATTCTCCTGGCTGTACTCATCAGTGAGAGGCACTTCTACATCTAGTTTGCAATCAGCTATGAATTTTGGGATGTCAATATTAGAGGGTAGAATCGCTCTTAGCACTATCGGACAATCTTTGTTTGTGGACTAATGGGCATTGCCCAATTCTTTAATAAATTTCTTGCATCCGACTAGATCTTTTCTGGGATCGGAGAATTCTGACATAATTGACCTCAGTTCTGTTCGGGACCAAGGACAATGCATTGCAAGGTTCCTGATGGGAGTGACCCCCTGATTATCAGTCTTCCCATTGGGGACTGCAACCACCCTGACTGTGGTAGCCGGCCTGTGCTGACATGACGGGGTCCTGAACCCCGGACCCATACCTAGTATTAGGGACCCCAGTGACGGAGAAGCCTTGTCTAGTGGCCTGGGGGCTTAACCCTACATCTGCAGATATACGCAACTAAGATCTCCGTATTATCTGATTATTATGTAGTATTATTATTTTTCACTCAGTGTGCATTAGGGAACACAAATAGTTTTTTCTTTCACAGAATTACCCCTCCCTTTTAGCACCTGAGTGAAATCACAATCTGATTGAGCAGCTTACCCTCATATGTGCATTGTATTTAGAGAGGCATGGATGGGTCAGCATTAGGAGGGATTGCTGACTCCAGAGTGCCATTGGAGAGGTCAGGGGTGTCTCCAGGTGAGCTGGCTCTCAGATACTGTAGGAGCCATTATCATGTGACCTTACACTTATAATTTAGAACCAGACATATGTGTAATTATTTATGGGCTGGGTGTGGGGTGCGGTGGCCCCTGTGTCGGTATGGCTGGGCGGCTTCAGGTCGGCACACCATAATACTTGGTGGTGGTGGTGTGCTTGCAATTACATTCTTGTCAGGTTTGGAACTTGCTGTGCGAGCCAGCTCCCTTTGCACATCCCCCTCTTGTCACATATTTAAACAGTCGTTATGTCTGATCCTTTCTTTCCTAGATTTAATCAGACATATTCTAATCCTTTACGCTCTGTAGTACCTCTGGTTCAAAACTACCCATCCTAGGGAAAGATGCCCTATCATCAGCAGTCATACACAAAAGCCTCTGCGTGTGGACCATACCTCCCACACATTATCAACCGAACGAACCCTCTTGGCCTCAGCTCTCCAGCCTGAACCCTGGCTGCCGAAAGCCTCTCGCTTGTACACTTGGCTCCCATTGTGGGCCTTTTAAACACAATCCCCAAATGCACAATACAAGCAGACGGTGAAAGTCCTCAGAGTTCTCTCACCAACTCCTTCTCCGCTGAACTACCACTACTCACTCCAATAGTGACCACCGCGTGCCCAGTGAGGAGCCTACCAGCTTCTGGTCTCTATCCACTGGAATTTTTGTATGATGAGAAACACCTTATCGATCACCCTTTCCAGTGAATGTCTTACCTAGGAAAATTTCCTAAGAGAGAGTCAGTGAAAAATTCCTTTTACTATACACAAATCACGTTTGCGTATGCTTTACACGACGCGTATGATGACGCAATTTACGTAAAAGAATGCAAATGGTATCACGTTGTGCCACGTATCGCACACACAAATGCACGGTCCAATCGCACAGCGTATAGATACTTGTTATCTATCCGCCCTACAATCACTGGAGTCGAATTCACAAGCTGCGCTCCACAGCCGGAGCGTAACACTAAAACCTTAAATCAATACTTCACAATCTATCACGCTCCTTTGCACGTTTTAAAAAACACACACTACATGCTTCAATACCTGATTAATATGCAAGGTTGCGACCCTTATACGCCGCCGAGCCTCTGCCAACTCAGCGTCTCCACGGGATTCCCATTTTCCGGTGTTCAATGCGTCCACTCCTACCGTTCACTCACACAAATACACAGTGTTTTTCTGTACAGAAAAAAATATCACTCCCTTTGATTGATAGCTTGTTCCAGAGGTAGTACACTTTAAACAAAATATTATAATAATCTGCTTTTAAAATCGGATAGTTATTTGCTATTGTATAACTACAAATCCTTTACCCCTCCTTAACTTGAACTGCTATTGTGTGGTTATAACCTGTGCTCGCTGCTTCACGTGACTCTGCGTATGCATGCAACCGTGCATTCCTGCGCCACGTGCATGTTCCCATATGCTAACCGTACACAGCATGCCACGTGTTCACCGTGCGTTCGCACTTAAATATACCATACTATGGCCCTCATTCCGAGTTGTTCGCTCGCAAGTGAATTTTAGCAGATTTGCTCATGCTAAGCCGCCTCCTACTGGGAGTGAATCTTAGCATCTTAAAATTGCGAATGATGTATTCGCAATATTGCGATTACATACCTCGTAGCAGTTTCTGAGTAGCTTCAGACTTACTCGGCATCTGCGATCATTTCATTGCTTGTCGTTCCTGGTTTGACGTCACAAACACACCCAGCGTTCGCCCAGACACTCCCCCGTTTCTCCGGCCACTCCTGCGTTTTTTCCGGAAACGGTAGAGTTTTTTCCCACACGCCCATAAAACGGCCTGTTTCCGCCCAGTAACACCCATTTCCTGTCAATCACATTACGATCGCCAGAACGATGAAAAAGCCGTGAGTAAAAAACCTAACTGCATAGCAAATTTACTTGGCGCAGTCGCAGTGCGGACATTGCGCATGCGCATTAAGCGGAAAATCGCTGCGATGCGAAGATTTTTACCGAGCGAACAACTCGGAATGACCTCCTATATCATGATAAATGTGAGCAACAAAATACTACTGCTCACGTACACAATTGTTCCTTACACTTGCCGGGAGTCGCCCACAAAGGTGATCCCCCTTTGAGTGTTTACCTAAACGTTTTTGGCCGGAACTGCGTTTTGTGTTTTTATAATTACTCCCTTAACACACTATCTCAAATATATAGCAAATAAACGTATCCGACTTTTACATAGATCTATAATGACTATTGTAACATATGGCAACAATATGTGGGAATGTATGCAAAGTATCGGTACGCTTTCTTTATGCTTTTGCGCCAAAAGTTACACACAAATAATAAATGGCTTTTTTCCTGTTTGTCCCTTGGGTTACACCAGCACCTCTAAGACTATACAGAACAGACGTGGTCTAACAACACAAGATGGTTTTAAATACAATACAAAATTACTTAAGATGCGTCTCCACCCTTTGTTGGTAGACCAGAGTCTGTTATGGCCTGCAAGTCTGTAAGTATGTGGTGAACCGGGCGAGCTCCCAACTGTTAGGTTCGTTTAACTTACAGGAAAAAGCAATACCTTAATACACAAAAATGTTCAGGCTGCTGCGACCGCTAAGCGTGTGTGTGGTAAACCTCTATGAAATGCGTACACATTGCGTAAGCACGCCGTCACGCTGTAAGCACAAAGTAGCTACACGTGCGGCCGAATACACTTTAACCCCTAACAGGAAAGGAGTGCGACACCAATTGTATATGTTATGTTGTGGTCCAACACAGCAATAAATATTTACTTAAAAGGGGGTTCACAGAGAAATATAACAATACAAGAGAAAAGCTACAACCAATGGATACATACGTTTGTTTGCCTGTGCCACCCAGATCAGGTCCTCAGTCAGTCTAGCATAATGACCTTCAGAGAATTAGACTGGGACTGGCCAGGAGGCTTGGCTTTTATACAATAGTCCAAAACATAACACAAAGAAATCTGTACTCTCTTCTTTCATAGGTCAAAGGACTGGTCATTAACAGTACATGAGGGGTCATAGGTCAGTTTGAAAAGGTGGGCGATGCCTGGTCCAGGTGCACTTGCAGGTGTCCTCCACTGGGTTCCCTCCAAATATCAGGAGTACAGTAAATACAGTGTGATATTAATATTGTACTCCTGCGCTTATCTATGCATGCTACATTCTGCAAACTGCCATCAGAATATTGCCCTTGACATACTGTACAGCTGGACCAAACACCATATCCTAACCTAATTCTGTCCCCTCATGTCCTGTAAAGTTGAATCCCTCTGTTGTTATACTTCTGAAGCAAATGTAACTTGCTGGTGTGCGTGTAGGCTATGTGTAAATTATGCACTATGTGGATTAAATATCAGATATGTCTTTGTGGCTTTTTCCATGTGAATGCGTATGCCACCGTATTTACTCATACCATGCGCTAATATGCAGGACTTCATGAGCCAATATACGCAACGTGCGGGCATGCGCATGCATGGCAGAACAAGCACACGCACGGAGGCCACTCTGTGTGGTGTTTGCACGTGATGCATGTGGGTATAATATTTTCAACTTCGACATAGTGGTAATTCCAAAACCCGATAGAGACCCTACTTAATGTCTCAACTATAGACCTATCTCGTTATTGAATGTGGACCTGAAAATATATGCCAAAATTCTAGCCTCTGGCTTTGCTCCTTCCTGGTTTAATCCACCATGACCAAGTCGGTTTCATACCGGGATGCCAGGCCTCTGACAACACCAGGAGAGCCATAGACCTTATTAACTCCATTCATAGACAGAAGCTCCCTTCTCTTATCCTAGCCCTAGACGCTGAAAAAGTGTTCGATCGCATAGCATGGCCTTTTATTTTTGAAGTCCTCCGAAAAATGGGATTCTCTGGTAAATTCTATGATAGAGTTTCAGCAATCTATCACTCTCCGACAGCAAGGGTATATGTTAACACTGTTACCTCCACTAGCTTCAGAATCACTAATGGCACCAGACAAGGCTGCCCTCTTTCGCCCTTGATATTTGCTCTAGTTATGGAGCCCCGGGCTGCATGGATTCGCTGTAATACTCACATATCAGGTGTCTCAACAGGTCACTCTGAACACAAAATAGCATTATATGCGGATGATGTCCTAATCTCCCTTTCTGACCCCACCCGATCTCTACAACCTCTCCTCTCCGAGACAGAGTTATACTCCCAATACTTGAGTAATAAAATCAACACCAATAAAACTGAAGTTCTAGATTTTTATATCCCTGCTTCATCTAAACATGCTCTGGAAGCTTCATTCCCCTTAACATGGCATAAACAGAAAATTAAATACCTGGGCATTTATGTAACCCACTGGCATCATCAATTATTTCAGGCCAACTATCCCTATATTTTGGACCACATTAAATCATACGTTCACTTGTGGTCTGGGTACTTTATTTCTTGGATAGGTAGGATAAACTCCTTAGATAAACGTACTTCCCCAGCTATTATATTTATTCCAAACTTTACCAATCTATATTTCTCCTTATGTCTTCAAATTTTTGCAATTCCAATCTTCCCAATATATATGGGCTCAAAAACGTCCCGGATTAAATTGAAATTGCTTCAGCGTCCCTCCCAAGGTGGTGGGCTCGGTATTCCCAATTTTCGAAAATACTTTTACGCGGCACAGCTCTCGCAATGTGTGCAGTGGTACGCTTCTGATGCAGGGAAGTTCTGGGTTAACATTGAGGCTGAGGAGCTGGGCTTATCAATGCTCTTGTGGCTCCCCAGGACTTGCCGTCCTTGGACTGTGGCCCTTATTCTGAGTTGATCGCAGCAGCAAATTTGTTAGCAATTGGGCAAAACCATGTGCACTGCAGGGGGGCAGATATAACATTTGCAGAGAGAGTTAGATTTGGGTGGGTTGTTTTGTTTCTGTGCAGGGTAAATACTGGCTGCTTTATTTTTACACTGCAATTTAGATTTCAGTTTGAATATACCCCACCCAAATCTAACTCTCTCTGCACATGTTATATCTGCCCCCCCTGCAGTGCACATGGTTTTGCCCAATTGCTAACAAATTTGCTGCTGCGATCAACTCAGAATGAGTGCCTGTGTCCTCCCATCCTATAGTTTCTCGCTCATTAGCCATCTGGGATTTTACTAACAGGCGGTTTAAACTGTCTGCGGGCTCATCTCCCCTTATCCCACTATTTCATAATCCTGACTTCCTTCCCGGTATGTGTAAGTCATCTTTCAATCTCTGTAAGGCAGGGAACATTTTATATTTAAATGATATTACTCTTAATGACATCTCTCAATTTTTGAATATTCAGGAACAAGTAGCAATCCCTGCTAGGGAATTATTCCGGTTTTTACAAATACGCCACTTTCATTTGAAGATTAATTCCATATTGACAAGAAGGCCTTTGTCTTCCTTTGAATCTCTTTGCTGTGGGCGATCTTCAACCAGAGGACTTATCTCTAAGATATATACATTGTTTATTGAAGATAAATCCCCTGCACGGGATTCCCATGAGTTGGCATGGGAAAAGGATTTGGGAACCAATTTAGATTCTGAGGAATGGTCAGAAATATGGGATAATGCTGCTTCTAGTTCTATCTGCATCAAAATTAAAGAAAATACTTATAAGTTTTTATACCAGTGGTACTATGTACCTTCCAGGTTGAAAGCCATGTTTCCGGACACCTCGGTTAGGTGTTGGAGAGGTTGCTCAGAAGAAGGCACCTTCTTGCATATATGGTGGACCTGTCCTCAGATCTCTGCAATATGGCAAGAGGTCATCACCCTCCTCTCGCACCTATTAGGGATTCCCATCTCTTCTGACCCTAGATTTTTCCTTCTTCCTCTTAACCTTCCCACCCTCTCCAGACACCAAAATAAACTACTGTGACATATCTCCGCTGCCAAGACATGTCAGATAGCTATAGATTGGAAAAAACCTATTCCATCACCCATGCAGTCAATTCTGTCACGGATTTGGTATGTTCATAAAATGGAGTATATGACCAGTATAATTAACCATTCCTCTAAATCATTTGATAAAGTCTGGGGCCCCTGGCTGACCACTCAGAATGCCCCATCCCCGTTTCGTAGCTGATTTTCTTACCTGGTTTCACTGCTGTAACCTCTACCCGCGGTCCTTCCCAATTGCTCTACTCCTTTCTCTTTCCTACAAATCTTCTTTCTAATCCATTCTCCAATTTCGATTCTCTTTGATCTCTTTTTGTTAGTGTCTTTGAGAAGTCACACATTGCTCTCTCTCTTCCGTGCAAAATTGGGTCACATTTACAGTATGTTATTGTATGTTTATAGTAGATGCATCAGATTCAGCCTACATTTCGATGTTCAACTGTTTTTGCTATTTGTATGATGTATATTTATGTGATCTGCTTAATAAAAAGTTAATTAAAGAAAAGCCAGGTTCTTTGGAAAAAATGGATAGAAAATATTTTTTTAACAATGTATTTTAAGTTAAGGATTTTCACCCAATTTTGAGAGTTATCCCTAATTGCCGAAATCTTCATCGTACGTATTTAGTTAGCTGAAATTAAAATGCACACCAGAAGTGGGCATCGAACCCACGCGGATCTGTATCCATTGAAACTTAAGTCCAACGCCTTAACCACTCACCCATCCTGGTGTGATTTTCGTGTAAAATACTATTGCAAAGCATATGTATCTTTTAATGTACATGGGCAATTATTCAGCAAACTTTATACTACTTTGACTGTAAATTATTACAAAAGTCAGGTAATTGTTGTTTTTTTTAAAAGCATGATACTGATTTGGGGCGTGGCTTGGACGCCATACTGGAGAGAGGCACCCTAAGTGAGCTCCATGCACCGGGAGCTATAAAACTTATTTGCAGGCTTCCTAACCTTCCCCTCCCCCTCCGTGCACCTGTCCAAGTGGGTGCTGAGGGCCTCCTGACCTCCGGGAATGAGCTGCAGAGTCGGGGGCACTGCTATCTGTGTCCCTGCGGATTGCGGCCTTCCCATGGATGCCAGACCGGGGACTCGGTTCTGAGCTGGAGAGCTCTTGTTCGCTGCAGCAGAGGAGGCGGGGTGTCTGATGATCCTTACAGCAGTGGGGGGAGACCTGTACCTGCATACAGCGGCGTAAGTACCACGTGGGCCACTACTCTCCGGGAGCCCCTGAGATGCAGCTGCGGTGGTGTCGGGTCTGGTGAGTCTGCCTGCAGCTGCCATATTACCTCCCCTCTCTCTCCCAATCTCTGGCTCCTCTCCACCTACTGCAGCATCAGTGGATCTCTGCTGGGCTGCCCTGCAGTTCCCCAGTCCCCCAAACCTTACAGTGCACCTGGAAAGGGGGGTCCTCAGACGCCTACAATATACACCCACCTGTGGCCTCTGTACAGAGCTGAAATAACCTGGTTGACTGCTGGAGGTGATCCTATATACAGCACTTGAAGCACCTCACTGCTCCTGCAGCTGCATGACATATTTCCCTGTGTTTCTCTGTCTGCCCCAGCCTGGGAGAGCTGATTCTTAATTTCAGCTATACCAGCTCCATACTGACCCTGGAGCTCCACCTAGTGGTCTTATCTATTATATTACATTTTCACTTTGTGAAAATCTAGGGTCACGTCCATCCTTCAAGAATGTTTCCATTTAGTTGAATTTCACTCTGACCTCCATCCTGACTAGAGCAATGTTCTAATCGTCTTCTTCACCAGGGAACCCTCGCTCTGAGTATCTCAAGATAAATGATTTCCCCAATTTTCTTTTTACTTAAGATCCGTTATGCCTTCACAACGTCAAAAATCTTCAAAAGTGATTTCTCAAATCTCTTTCTTTAAGTCTCCTCCTCGACCTACTAAACCACTGGAAGAAGGTCCGCCAGTGCAACCTGCTGTCTCTCAACCTCCTGCACCATCATCTGGATCTATGTCTCCTACATCACCGTCTACCCCTGCGGATGGCATTTGTGACTCTGATGCCGCCTTGACTGTAGGCACTATGAAGATGCTTATGTCTCAATTTAAAACAGAAATGGTATCTGAATTCCGTTCTACACTCCAAATTTGTCAACAGGCGATCGACGAGATTGGGGATTGTACCAACCATTTAGAGACTAAGATGGAGGAGGTTGCAGGATCGCACAACACTCTGATGGACTCTCACGATGCCTTGGAAATTGAAGTGAGCAAACTTCGGGATAAGATTACCGATCTCGAGGATAGAGCCAAACGCTGTAATATTAAACTGCGAGGGGTCCCGTAGACTGTGTCAAATAGCGGCCTCCACGATTATGCGATGGACCTTTTTCAAAAGCTTCTACCATGGACCGCTTCAACGGATCTTCTCATTGATAGAATTCATAGGCTACCCAAGGCTAAAGCTGCTCCAGCTCATGCTTCTTGTGATGTCCTTATGAAAATGCATTATTTTCACATTAAAGAAGCCATCTTGAAGGCGTCTAGACCTTCATCGGAATCGGATGAGATTTTACAGGATCTTCAGCTGTTTGGTGATCTGTTCCCTGCCACTCTCAGTAAGAGATGCTCCTTTTCTCAAGTTACGTCTGCTTTGTGGAAGGCTAACATACCATATCGATGGGGATTTCCGACCAAGCTATTAATCACACGCGAGGGTTCCACAATAGTTCTCAGCAATGCAGAAGAGGGATCAAAACTCCTGACCTCTTGGAATATCACTGGATCTCACAACGATCCTTCTCCCACCCGCTGACTCCAGCAGGACTGGTCCAAAGTGGGATAAAGTGCATGGTCAGGTTATTATGATAGACTGTTTCATGTTGCTCTTCATTATCACTTATCCTGATGTGTTCTCGATTGCCTGTTCATAGTTTTCACTGTAGACCTGTCGATGTTACAACTTTTCAATTTGGTTCCTTAATTCACCTATTACTGTACCTTGCAAGGTTTTTCTTTCTCTGCATTGCTCTGACTGTCAGGAAACGGGGCCTGGACTGCACACCCTAGCTTATTATAATGGGATGTGCTACCTAGCTGGGACTAAGTACTGTAATACTACAACATAGGAACAAAGGGTGTAGGTGCACCATACACCATTAAAATTATTATAACCATAATATAATATTTGAGGTTCTTGGCATATATTGGCCAGTATATGAGCCTGCCCACCTGCTTCACGGTGACCTCATTGGACAGGTCCCTAACACTATAGGGGTTCACCTCCGGGACGCAGAGCACCCCCAGACCACCCCAGCCAAACCACCCCAGGGCATCACACAGAAAAAGGATAGGAGTGAAAGATCAGTGTTAAGCAAATGAAAGAGGCTGCTGAATGTAAAAGAAAAAAAATAGGACAGCAGTAAAGTGTCAGAGTGTTAGAATGTGAAGTTTAGTTGAGCAGTGTTATAAGTGTAAAAAATATGTGAAAAAAGCTACATAAATATAAAACAAACACAATGTGATATAAGTGTTAAGAGTAAATGTAAGGTGGTGATGCCCCAAGGTGGCCCAGCCAGAGCAATAAATAGAGCTCCACGCCCCAAAAGCTCACCCCCAAACTGACTTTGTATATAATTAAAAGGATCATACCTATGTCTTTTGTGCAGTCAGAATGTGCTGGTTCCCTGTTTAAAAGCCTGAGAGGCAGTGGGTGGGGTGCTAATCCAGAGATGAGGGCTGTCCCAATCCCTCAGGTGTGTATACACACACATAATATAGACTATATGGAAACGGGGCCTGGACTGCACACCCTAGCTTATTATAATGGGATGTGCTACCTTGCTGGGACTAAGTACTGTAATACTACAACATAGGAACAAAGGGTGTAGGTGCACCATACACCATTAAAATTATGCTCTGACTGTCACCCTGGGCCTCCTCTGAGTTGCTTCCACATTTTTTCTCTCCCTGATACAGTTGTCTTTTACGGTACTGTCTTTTTTGCAGTGGGAGCAACTCAGCGGATCCCAGGTTGGATTTCAAAAAATTCAACAATATTGGAGAGGAGGTAATATTTCAGATGCATTAAAAAGGAAAGAAACAGAATGGATATTTAATTTACAAACTTTACAGCCATCTGGGTTAAATGTTGATATAGAGCTTAATGTTTTTTTGTAATAAAACTAAATATTCTTTCATTTCCTTATTTTGATATATATATATATATATAAAAACCATCCATCTCCCTCACTTTTTTAAATTTTTTCTAGTTGCTTGACAAATTCCAACCTCGATTTTTTCCATTTTTTATTTTTTTAATCTATCTGTCAATTCATCTTCACATTTTTCCCACAAAGTGCAATACCGTTAGTATAGAAACATCAGCCATGTGCATACCGCCTTTTTTACCCACTTCCTGGGAGAAAATCCCTGTTTTAAAATTATGAATAAAGTGTTTTTTTTTTAAAGTTTAAAAAAAAGTTTTTTTTTTTGCTATAAAAAGGAAGTTGGCTAAACCAGTGCTATCCTCGATAAAGGGCCTGGAGCCCGAAACGCGTTGGAAAGCACTACCATACAGCAGGCCAGTCCTAGGTGCACTCTGTTCAATTTGAGTACACCGGAATAAAGCCGTCACCAAAGCCGGTTCCAGAAGCCGTCACGGAGCGCAGCACGCCGCACAGGAGACGCGGCAGGAGAGAACGGCACTACCAAACAAGGGAACCAAACCGCACGGAGCAGCAGCCCACGACCCCACCGCCAGCAATCTTAAGGTGGGTAGTTTAGGGATAGATAGATCTGGGACATTTCTCCACCTTCTTGCGGCTAATATCGGAACCCGTTTTTACATAAAAGGACTACAATTTCCCAAAAGGGCTGCAAACATATTTTATTAACCACCCTTCTTTTTTTCAGGTATTGCACTTATTGTTTACGCAACTGTTGGTTCTTTACAACTGTTGCAATATATAACAAGCGCCTTGTTTTATATAATTACTAGTGGATGGGAAAAGTGGTTTATTATTTCAGATTAGAAGTTGGGATGGAGGGTAGAATATTAGCCACTACCCCCCTGTGGTTTTTATCACAGACGTCACGTTCGGGCATCTGGTTATATTCTCAAGAGAGACTATTTAAGTTCTGATAGAATGTTGTACCTTTTTCTATTTTCTCTCTTTAAGTTGTTTTTTATTTTTTTATTTTTTTCCTTGTTACTCACCGTATTTTTCTTGTTTTCCCCTCTTGTGAGCCCGTCACTATTACCTCCCGATGTTACACTTACGGTATATGTGTATTGGAGCATTCTTAACCTCATAAATAATGGTGAATATTTTCTCAATCAATGCTAAGGGACTGAACTCCCCTAATAAGAGAAAGTTGGCCCTTACTCACTTCCATAAACAGAAAGCCCAAGTGGTGGCAGTCCAGGAAACTCATTTCCAAAGGCAGAATCCTCCGCGTTTCACTGACTCTAGATTTCCCCAATGTTTTACGGCCAATGGCCCAGTTAAGAAAACTGGAGTTGCTATCCTTTTCGCCCAACATTGCTCATTTGTGTTATCATCTCAGCATCCGGACCTGGATGGTAGATATTTAATTCTTATAGGCAGCCTAGAGAATGTTGAGGTTACCTTGGCCTGCTGCTATGCGCCCAATATCATGCAGATCTCCTTTTGTAGGAAGTTCTTTCGCATTTTCCAAGAAAAAGCGAAAGGTGCTATTATGATTCTTGGAGACTTTAATCTACCACCTGATCCTACTATTGATAGTTCGAATCTACCGTTAACGCCCCACAAGAGTAAGTCTCATACCTCCTCAAGCCCACTTAAATATTTATTCGCTGAATATGGTCTATATGATGCGTGGCGTGTTAAACATCCCTCAACACGTGATTACACGTTCTATTCCCATGTGCACAAGTCATACTCCCAAATCGATCTGGCTATTGTAGATAAATGGACCTTAGCTTCGCTGAATAAGGTTATTATTCAGCCAATGTCTTGGTCTGATCATTCCCCTTTATTCATTTTCTGGGATATCTCCACATACAAGGTTGCTCCAGCTCCTTAGAGACTGGGCTCTCATTTGTTGAAGAACCTGCAAGGTATTCAAGCGTTGCAGCAATCTTTGAACTTATACTTGGATAATAATCACCCTTTAGATTAGGGGTGGGCAACATGCGGCCCGCGGGCCGGATGCGGCCCGTGGACCGATCTTGCCTGGCCCGAAGTCCCCCACCAGTGAGCAATGACAAGCGGCCCGACTGGCTGAGCCGCTTGTCATTGCGCTACACAGCTCCCAGAAGCGGCGTCGCTGAGGAAATGCCGGTCACGCCACAGGGTCACCTGACCGGGATTTCCTCTGTGACGTCGTGCGCGGGGCGGCACGAGGGCGGAGCCACAGCAGGAGTGGACAGCGGGCAGCAGCAGTGACTCCGTGCAGCACAGCGGGCAGCGCGGATCATCTGGCAGCAGGAAACGAGGATCTGGCAGCGGGGATCTGGCAGCAGGCAGCGGGGATCTGGCAGCGGGCAGCGGGGATCTGGCAGCGGGCAGCAGATCTGCCACTGAAAAAAAGGTAAAGGGATCTGTGCATAACTTTAAAAGCTGTTATATGGGTCCAGGGGAGGGGGGTAGAGACTGCTCTATGGGTTTAGGGGAGGGGGTGGGAAGGGGAGTAGAGACTGCTATATGGGTCCGGGGGAGGGGAGGAGCTAGTAACTGTGCCCAGGGACAGAGACAGGAGCGGTGAATAACAGCATTACACAGGATGCTGTTTGTTTGTTTTCAGCATTTTTTTTATTTTTTTTATTACTGGATTAATGTTTTTTTTTTTAGACATTTGTATTTTGGCTGTAAAAAAACTACATATGCAACGTACTGTATATTGTGGTGTGTGTTATTATAGTTATATATACTATGTTTTTATAGTTCTATACATAACTATGGGCCTAATTCAGACCTGATCGCTAGCAGGCGATTTTTGCACTGCTGCGATCAGTTCGTCACCACCTACAGGGGGAAGGGGAAATCGCTGTGCAGGTGTGTGATCACAAGTGCAGAGAGCTGCACAAACAGAAGTTTGTGCAGTCTCTGAACAGCCCAGGACTTACTCTTCCAGTGCGATGATCGGAGCCTGAGCTGACATCAGAAACCCTCCCTCCAAATGCCTGGTCCCTCCAGCGTTTTTTCCGGACACTCCTCTAAAACGATCAGTTGCCACCCACAAACACCCTCTGCCTGTCAATCACCTTGCGATTGCCCGTGCGATCGCTTTGTTCGCACCATCCCGTTGCTGCCCGGCGCTGTGGACCGACGCACCTGTGCATTGCGGTGCATACGCATGCACAGTTCAGACCCGATCGGTATTGTATATACAAGATATTTTGTGTGCGGCCCTCGAATATTCACTGGAAGTGTTAAGCGGCCCCCCAGCTGAAATAATTGCCCACCCCTGCTTTAGATACATCTACCTTTATTCATTGGTGCTCATGAAGGCCGTGGTCAGAGGCTCAGCCATACAATCTGCTGCGAAACTGAAACGAGACTTTAAACACCAATTGGCTTCTGCTGAATTGGAGGTTGCTAATTTAGAGAAAGAACATAAAATGGACCCTTTGAATAAAGGTATTTATACTAGACTTTGCGTCACACAAGACAGAGTAAATTCTTTTGCACTTGCCGAGATCCATCGTAACATTCAGCGACTGAATCAGAAATATTATTTGTTAGATAATAAATCAGGTCGCCTTCTAGCCCATAAACTCCATGGTCATAGAGCCAAGGAACGTATTCATGCTGTATACACTTCTACTGGTGTTAAAGTCCTCAATCCTTTTGGTATAGCCAACACATTTGCGGAATACTATTCTCAATTGTACAACCTGAAACATGACCCTAATACTTCTCAACCAGACCCTGTGGAGCTCTCTAAATTTCATCAGGATCTCCCTTTGCGTTCTCTATCAGACCGGGACATTGACTCCCTCAGTTCCCTATGGACTTTGGAGGAAGTGGAGGCGGCCATATCTTCTCTACCCCTAGATAAAGCCCCTGGCCCGGATGGCTTCACCTCCAACTTTTATAAACAATTCAAAAGCACTCGAGCCCCTGTTTTGTTGAACGTTTTTAATGAAGCCTCTGCTAATTTTTCCTTTCCCAAAGAGATGCTAGAATTGCGAATCGTAACGATTCAGAATCGTGGAAAACCACCCACAGTGGTCCAAAATGACCGCCCTATTGCTCTACTTAATGTGGATGTGAAACTGTTTGCAAAGTTAATTGCCAATAGACTTGCCCCACTCCTGCCTAATATTATTAATCCAGATCAAGTCGGTTTTATTGTTGGTAGACAGGCTTATGACAATACGAGAAGAGTGATAAATATAATTGAACACTGCCATAATTCCAGTCAGCCTTTATTGCTACTTTCACTTGATACAGAAAAGGCATTTGATAGGCTGCACTGGAATTATATGCAACAGACACTGCAGAAATCTTGAATCATGGGTAATTTTCTAAATTCCTTTTTAGCTCTGTATTCATGCCCATCTGCCAGGGTGTTTACTAACGGCTGCTCCTCTGTGAGCTTTGATATAACTAATGGCACTCGTCAGGGATGCCCCTTTCACCGTTTATTTTTGCGCTTGCAGTTGACCCATTGGCGGAACATATTAGAAATTACCTTTCAATTTCAGGCCCTTGTATAGGAGGCATACAACATAAGATTTGTCTATTTGCAGACGATATCCTACTTTGCCTTACAAGTCCAGAACTTTCCCTCCCTCACCTACACTCTATACTAGACCTTTACGCTAGAATTTCCTACTATAGATTTAATACCTCCAAAACGGAGGCCCTCCCCTTAAATACATCTATTACTGTTATCAATTCTATGAAATCGACCTACAAATGTGGCTGGCAAACTATATCCCTCAGATATTTAGGAGTCAACCTCTCTAGAGAACTGGATCTTATATCTTGTAACTTCGACATGTTACTTAAAGCTTTTGATGGTCTTACCAAAGAGTGGATACTGAAGGATGTCTTGTGAATTGGGCGCATAGCGGCAGCCAAGATGATACTTTTACCCAAATGAATGTATCTTTTTAGAACTATCCCATGTCCCTTCACTAGGACGAGTTGTAATAAATTCAATAGAGTTCTATCAACTTCCGTCTGGGGTGGGAAGAAATCGAAATTTTCTAGATCTGTACTCACCGCTCCGAAAACTAAAGGAGGTGTAGCCTACCCCGATCTGGAGAAATACCATATGGCTTGTATTTTAAGCCAAACCAAGGATTGGGCCAGTTTAGAGCCATTTAAGCCTTGGGTAGCTATAGAACAATCCATTATATCCCCTTTCCAATTGATAGATTTATTGTGGCTCCCACTCTCCGCCGTTCCAACCTCGGTGTACAAATGTAAGGCGATCTCCTCTACTTTATCTCTATGGCATAAACTGGGTGACTCTGAGGTTGATCACAACCGTCCTCCCTTGCAGTTGTCACTTCACTCTATAGCGCTTCTGCTTCCCAACTTAAAGCTGAGTTCCTGGTCTGACCGGTGGCTTAAAACTCTCAAAGATATTTATGTTCAGAATAGTCTACTCTCATTTTCTCACCTCCAATCACAATTTAATATTCCGAAACAAGACTTCTACAAATATCTCCAAATCAGGAGCTGGCTTTTTAAATTTCATGATAAATCCCTGACCCCCAGAATGTGTTCAGGAATGCTCCCTCTGCTCATTCATGTTAAATCGAGTCAGTGAAATATCTCTAGATGGTATAATTATATAGTACTGGACTCTATGAACTCTGTGTTTCCATCTCAGAGTAAATGGGAGAGAGACTTAGTGGATGTCTTCACGCCAGAAGTGTGGTCTAAAATGTATCTCTCCTGCTTTAAAATATCAAAATGTATCAGTCATTCAGAGATGTTTTTTAAATTAATTCATAAAGCTTATCTCACCCCTGACTTCCTACATAAGATTTGGCCCGAAACCTCACCTTACTGTTGGAGAAGATGTGAACAGATTGGGAGCATTCTCCACACCTTTTGGTCCTGCCCCCTTCTTCAACCACTATGGTGGGAAATTTTTTATTTACTATCAACCATATTGGGTTATAGTGTCCCGTTTGAACCCCTGATTGCATTATTTCATTATGCTTATCCACATATTATGGAATCTTATGTTTATCTACTGGGACATGTACTTATTGCTTCCAAGGCGGCTATAGCTCAGCAATGGAAATCAGCAACGATCCCTGTTCTTCAGAGTATTACAGCCAAAATTCATAAACATTACATATTTGAAACAGCCACCCTATACACTATCTCTACATCCCCTACTCCTTAAAAATGGGCTAAGTGGACCACATTTGTCAATGGAGGGGGTGTGTTGGGCCTCAGATCACAGGGATTTGTGCTTGGGAGTTTAGACTCTCCTCCTCCACCTGTATGTATATTTGGATTATTTCCTGATCACCTATAATGGGCTCACTCTTCTTTCACTACCGCTTATATGTCTCAAGTTCACAATATATTCGATTCATTATACGCTGTCTATAACTGTATTTGTTATATGTGATATTATGTAAGGCTCTTTCTCCCTCTTTTTTTCTCTTCTCCTTTTTCCTATTTTATTTTTTTATGTATATCGCCTAAAGTGTTGCTATATCTTACATTATGCTTGACATCCTTAATTTTCAATAAAAATGATTAATGAAAAAAAGAAAAAAGTATGATACTTATATTTCTATTCTTCACAACAAGAAAGGGTCTTTTGAATAAAAAGTTTCATAATATTTCCATATTTGTTTAAAGACATTTATTTTCACCATATTTTGAACTGCTCAACTATCAAGACTGTCCTTTCTTTTGTATGATTACAAGCAACATTTGTAGATAGTTGCTATCATTCTTTTTTTGCCCTGTCACATGTCAAGGATTTTGTGGAACACGTATTGTGGTTTACAAATGTAAGCAACATCAACTTTTGTACATGTCCTTAATTGGTAACATTGCTCCTCGTACATATTTAGCAATCTGAAATTAAATGCATAGCAGAATAGGGGTTCAATCCATTGCAGATATATATCCATTGGATCTTAACTCCAATGCTTTAACCACTCAGCCAACCTGGGCCAATATTTACTAATATTCGTGTTTGAGTCGGTTTGTGTAGTGTTTAAACTCATTTTGTAGCGGGTGCATTTTCATGCAACTTTTTGAATCCATATACGCCAAGTTACTAAGCATTCGAGTTTATTGTTTTCGTGTTTTCCGATGTCGATGCCAGTCGGGTTTTTTTTTGCACATTTGCGGCCGTCATTGTCGTTTGCGTACGTGTTTTTGTTGTTTTTGCTGGGTTCTTTTCTAAGTTAAACGCGGCAGGGTTTTTTTTTCCAGCGGCCGCATTTTCACTTTTAGTTTCGATTTTCATCCCCGTTCGTGATTGGTTGTGTTTCAGATGGTAGGAGTGTCTGTGCGCAACCATATAATTACGCCCCAAACCATCCGCACCTCGTGGGTTTAGTTAGTGGTGAGGAGGGAGGTTGTGCTGTGGAGGTTGGTGAGTAGTTGGTTTGGTGAGGAGTTTTTTGGGCGATTTCTGAGTGTAGTATTGTGTTTGAAAGTAGTCTTGTCATTCTTGTAGTCTTGTTTTTTGTGGTTTTGTCTAATTTTTGGTCCAAGTATTTTTTATTTATAGTCCCTTGTCACTGTGTGTGTGTGTGTGTGTGTGTGTGTGTGTGTGTGTGTGTGTGTGTGTGTGTGTGTGTGTGTGTGTGTGTGTATACAATATCTATGTATAATATATATATATATGTGTGATTTGTGTGGAGGAGTGTGTTGTTTATCTTTTTATTTTTCTGTGTTAAGTGTTTAGACACACAATTATGTGTGACTCAGAGGTGGGTGAGGTGGAGGGTGTGAGTGAGGGGGAGGAGGTTGGTCAGGTGGAGGAGGTGAGTGTGAGTGAGGTTAGTGAGGTGGAGGAGGTGGGTGAGGATGCTACAGCAGCCTCAAGTGACAGTGATAGTGACAGTCAGAGAGCTCCGCAGCCACGCACCACTACTAAGACTGGGCGTAATGTAAAGTTTAGTTATGCAGAAAATGTGGCATTGGTGCGGGAGCTGATGAAGTATCAGCGGCAGCTATTTGGGCCTGAGTCAGCAAAGGTGCCAACACGGAGGAAGACGGTGTTGTGGGCGAAAGTAGTTGCTGCTGTAAATAGTGAGGGGGTGGTGAAGCGGACAGAGGACACGTGCCGCAAACGGTACTATGACATAAAGCGACGTGTCAAGTCCAAAATGGCCAAGGAGGCGAAGTCGGCTCGCAAAACCGGTGGTGGTCAGCCCTTTATTGCCACATATCTGGACTATGAGGAGCCCATGCGGACTATAATCCCTCCAGAAGTAGTGTCTGCAACCCATGTCCGGGATTCCGATCGCCCCAGGAAGGATGGTGAGCATGTGTATTTGCCTTAACATTCTATGACATTACTTCTGGCTTACTGTATGTTTTAAATGTGTGTCATGTGACGTTGCATATTACTCCCATCTTCAAGTGTGCGTCATCAAATACATTGTTTTGTTTCATACAAAAGTCAATGTAACATCTTACTTGCTTGTATGTCATGTGGTTTTTGGACAGTACATTTTTCATGTGTAGTTTGGACTTGGTGTGTCATTGAATTGTCCCGCAATAATGTTTTCCTTTTGCACATTGTACATTTTGAAATTTGGAATATGTTTTTTATTTCAGTTATCCATGTGCAATGTTTCCAAATCAGTGGTTGATATGTTAGAGGCTGGAGTAGTGCAAAGTGTCTTTGAAGGCAGTTACATGTGTAATTTCATTAGTACTCAATGTAATATTGTTTAAGTCAAGGCCACTATTTGCTGGTTCATTTTGAGTCTGTATTTGTACACTGACACAACAACTGCAGACTTAGTTACCTTACTGTTTTAAAAAAAAAATTATTTATTAGTTTTTTTTGTTGGCCTCATATTGTGGTAATGTGTGTTTGGAGTGCCACATCACAGACCTATTTCTATATTGCATCTGTAATTTTTTTCCTTTTATTAGAAAATTAAGCTGTGTGTGTTTTGACTTGTTAGTGTATGTTTTTGGAATTGTGTCCTATGTCTGTGTCCTGTATATGATTCCCTGTGTTGCACTTTCCATAGTGCATATGGCTATTGGACGATGTTTTGGGTTTGATGTTGTGCTTTTTGTGTTTAATGTCCTTATTTTTAAATTCATAATAAAACATCCATTTTTTAAAGATGTAATGTTTATAAGCATAATGGGTGGATGTATTAACAATAGCATGAATATGTTTTTTTTATTTTTTTTTATTTACAGTGTTGAAAAAAAGCAGTACTGGTCGTCCTACAGTCACTCCCATCACATCTGATGATGATGACGCTGCAGAAGCAGGTAAAGTGTCCATTGTAGTATAGGTTAGGTTTGTAAATGGGAAATAAAGGTCGTTGAGGGGAAATCAAAGGCGATACTGAATAATTGAAACAAGGTAGAGCAAATAAATAATTAAATATACATCACATGGAATTTCGACGAGCTGGTATCAATTTGAATTTCTTTCTCATCCAATGTCTATAATACATTTTTTTTTTCCTTTTTCAATTCAGATAAATCTCCAACGTGAAATACATAGGAAACAAAAAATGGGAAAGAGGCACACAATGTGTAGTAATGTTTGTTATAAGGTGATATAAATGAATCCAGTGACTTCTCCAATGGGAAAAGAACCCTGTATGGTGGAAATCTTGATAGCTGAGAAAGGGACAGTTCCTCACCACCTTTTCATTTAAGGATAAACGTACCAAAACTCACTTAAAATGGTGTAGTATCATACATATCAAGGTATCTTTATCAATTCATGAATAAAAGACGATAAAACAAATCGAAATTCGTTCAATTTGAACGTACCACCCTCACTTTCTTGGAGTGTGGGTATCCTCATGTAACGGTTTCTTTAGAATGGATATGAACGAAGCCGTCTCTTTCCAAAAAAGCTTGTTTATTGTCACAAAATTAAAAATTACATAAAAATTTCTCCTTATATATTACCATCACAGGGTATATACACAAAGGGACCAATTCTTATGTTCACAAGTCTCATATATGCACTTTAGGGTATTACAGTAAAAGTATATGAGACTAGTGCATATATGAGACTTGTGAACATAAGAATTGGTCTCGTAGATAGGAATTAATAACGGTAATATAGGATTAGAGTCTGTGATCTCAATAGAAGTCATTACCCATGTTCCTTCACTACTTCCTGTTTTATGACATAAATATCCTGCCTATCACTGTCTGGGCACACACCTTGAAAAAGACCTTTGGGTCGAAACGGCGTTGGTGCTCCTAGACAGCGATTTATTCGTGTTTTTTACTGCGTCCTCCTGTTACCATCCAAATCTTGAAGGTATAGTACATGGGTGTTACCTAGGTGTTAGTCCGGAATTCACCTATGTTAGTCTCATTTCATCTGACCCACCCTTTGTGTATATACCTTGTGATGGTAATATATAAGGAGAAATTTTTATGTAATTTTTAATTTTGTGACAATAAACAAGCTTTTTTGGAAAGAGACGGCTTCGTTCATATCCATTCTAAAGAAACCGTTACATGAGGATACCCACACTCCAAGAGAGTGAGTGTGGTACGTTCAAATTGAACGAATTTCGATTTGTTTTATCGTCTTTTATTCATGAATTGATAAAGATACCTTGATATGTATGATACTACACCATTTTAAGTGAGTTTTGGTACGTTTATCCTTAAATGAAAAGGTGGTGAGGAACTGTCCCTTTCTCAGCTATCAAGATTTCCACCATACAGGGTTCTTTTCCCATTGGAGAAGTCACTGGATTCATTTATATCACCTTATAACAAACATTACTACACATTGTGTGCCTCTTTCCCATTTTTTGTTTCCTATGTATTTCACGTTGGAGATTTATCTGAATTGAAAAAGGAAAAAAAAATTATTATAGACATTGGATGAGAAAGAAATTCAAATTGATACCAGCTCGTCGAAATTCCATGTGATGTATATTTAATTATTTATTTGCTCTACCTTGTTTCAATTATTCAGTATCGCCTTTGATTTCCCCTCAACGACCTTTATTTCCTATTATTGTATGTGGTTTGAGACTGGGCAAATCACAAGAGGAGTGAGATTGGGCTGACACTTTAAACCGCGCCAGAATACACACACCATATTGGTATCTAGGTTTGTAAATGAATGGCCATAACAAAATGTCACTTTCAATACTAGGTCCATCCAAAGAAGTCTTAAGCAGCAGAAGGCGCACTTCTGGAACACACCACAAAAAACATCTGCCAGCAAAGAAAGCAAGGTCTGATGTCCAGGGTTAACCACAGCAGGCTACCCTGCCACGAAGATTATCTACTGTTTGTTCGGTGCCCCCACTCCAAATTTTGGACACACCTCCAGGACGCCAACCACACTCCCCTCATCTTGATTGTGAGTCACAAACTGTGATAACAATTAAAAATGTCAGATCTTAAAAAACCATTTACTTAAACTCATTAAGTAAATATCCATTAAAATCTGCTATACTTACCCAAGTCAGTAAAACATGAAATGGAAACCTAACAAAATGGCCTTCACAACATCCAGTAAAGATATGTATGTCCACATCAGCCATACAGTAGCACAATGTGTGGAAGATGCTGCAACAGAAACTCATGTGTAAGCTTTGCAAACAGTAAGGTTGTTAGAATCATTTACACATGTGTGTTTGTCCTAACATTGCCAACTGCATACAAAAACATTACTATGTTTTGGTTGGAGACACTATAAGGCAACACATTATGTATTACAATGTGTTTTTAGGCAAGAGTATGTCTGATGTACCATACAACTCATGTATTTGCTTTCAGAATGAAGTAACCAGACACATTTGCCACAAACAGGCATACAGATGTGTCCACATACATCTTTGCTATATCCGGCCATATATGGCTTGGTTTAACATACTATAGACTCAGAGATTTAGCCATGCCTTGTGATTTTTCTTAACTTGCTTCTTTAATATGTTACTTTATACATATTCTATTATGGCAAACAAAAATTTAAAAATCCATCCACTCGTTACTCATGCAAAACACCTTAGCCATGTTTTGCATGTTGTGCCAAATTTATCAAATTAGCAAAGATGTAAGTGGACACATCTGTATGTATGTATTTAAGTAATGAGTGATGATGTTGCTAGGCTGGATATCTGAAAGCCCCAGTCCATTACATGTGTTCCATGTTTAGTGCTTTGTACCAATGTATTAAACATATGGATAAGTAACGGATAAATGTTTTAAATTTCAGCTTCTAGTCCTGGTACCAGCATCCCTCCGCAACAACAGCAACACAGTGACATGGATGACACAATCATGTTAGAAATGCATCCAGTAATCAAAGGAATCAGCCCCCCAGCACCTGTGAGTACTCCACCACAGCAAAGCACACCACCACCCCAATAAAGCCCACCAACACCAGTAACACAAGGCCCTGATCAAGTGTTCTGGACCATTTGGGCTAGACAGCAGGCCACTAATGAAGATTGCCTGCGTAGGCAGACCCAAATGTTTGCAAGCCTACCATCTCAACTCAGACGAATCAGCAGAAATCTGAGTAGACAAAATGAAACAAACACAAGAATTGCAAATACCATGGAAATCATGCGTGCAGACATTACACATGTCATGGGCAACTTACAGCGCATAATGGAAGAACAGCACAGACAACAGAAAAGCTATATCAACATTTTAGAAAGCAATCAAATGATCAATGAATTCTTGTCCAGAATTGTAGACAATCAAAATGCTACAACACGTGAACTCAATGCCACCCTCACTAACCTCAATGAAACACTCAGATCCCTGCAGCAACAGCAAACAAGCAGCAGTTCTGGTACGACTACTCCAAATGTAACGCCAGTGTCATCACCACCAAGGCGCCCCACCAGAGCATAAAGGCAAAGGCCAGGACAAGCAGCCACCCAAATAAACATTAAAAAAAACCACACCCATTTCTTTAAAGAGAAGAGAGAAAAACACCAAGTGTATGATTAACAGAATATATATAACACTTAGCTCCTTGACAATTTGTACAACATCATTAATTATAACTGGTACAAACAACAAAAGGAATTTTGTACGCACATTTCTTCTTTATCATCTTTGTAATTTTTGTTAGCAGGAAACTGTTGTTTGAGCTGCACATAGATGTTAGCATGCAGAAAGCAGACCACTTGATTTTTTTCTAATCATTACTCTTTCTAGATTCTAATCATTCTTTGAGCCAGCAGACAGACTAATTGGCAGCCAGGCAGATTGTCTTAAGCAGGCAGAAAGCAGACCACTTGATTTTTTTCTAATCATTACTCTTTCTAGATTCTAATCATTCTTTGAGCCAGCAGACAGACTAATTGGCAGCCAGGCAGATTCATCCATGACCAATACAATTTACAATATGAATTGTAACTGTTTAACATTTCTTCTCTAGATGAATTGACAATAAAAACACAATTGAGTTGGCTAAAAGTGTCCTAATATGTTGGGGATAATATTTAGATAATTCAGTCCAAAAATGACTGACATTATTGTTGTGCCATGTTGGTGTGTGTTAAAAATAAGTAATCAGATTTAAAAACATGATGCAGAAACAACATTTGAAATATTTGAAAGTTGAACACAAATGTGTGTAATAATGGATATATGTTGAAAAATGTGTATTGCCTTACAAATCTACAAGTTTTGGGCTGCAAACATAAGGAAATCAATTATTTTGCATGAGAGAAGTTTGTGTCCCTTTTATAAGCATTTTAATTCAGGTTAGAATGATTTGTAAGTGTCAACACATGTAAACACGGATGAAAAAAGCAGGTCTATTTTTTTTACCGATTCGCAAAAAAATATGACAACAATTGAGCACTCAGAAACTAACACCCAAATACGAATGAATAGTGAATTCCCGTATTCTATGAAATAACAGCCACGTTTGACCGATGGTCTATTCATTCGTATTTCTAAACGTTGTCATTCAAACCATTACGAATAGTCCAAACACTGCCGAGATTGGTGCTTAGTGAATTCCCGGATTGGGACTTAGAAAAAAAAACACAAATCGGACAAACTCGGATTTTTAGTAAATACTGGCCCTGGTGTGGTCCCCATTAACTTTTCATGGAAAATACTAATAATCTATTCATGTTAATTTTGTTGTGCATGGTTAACTTTGTACTGTTTGGAGTTTAAAATATTACATAACTCTGGGTATTTTAATGGATATTATGATATCATTGTTTACTTTCTTCATAGAACATCAGTTTCTTTGGAGAAAATGGATTGAAAGGCTTTTGACATTTTCATGGCAAATACTTTTGCAAAGCATGGGACGCAGTTAAAAGGCTTCCATGCGGGATCCTGACTGTCATAAATACTGACACCATAATCATACCCAGCAGCCATAATAATGGCACCAAAATACCAACAGAGGTGCGATTAACGGCATGAAAATACCGACACCTAGAATTCTAAATGTGCTCTCAGCAGGATGTAATCTCGTCCTGTCACGGGGAGAGAGGAGGTTAGATTTAGGCATTAAAAGGGGGGTTAGGGTGTAGGGACAGGTAGGTTAGGGTTAGGTACCAGGGAGGGAGGGTTTGGTTTAGTCACTTAGAAGAGGAGGTTAGTGTTAGACACGAAGCAGACTGTAAATTATTACATAAGTCTGGTTATTGTTGTTTTATTGAAAGTGTGATACTTATATTTCTATTCTTCCCAACAAGTAAGGTTCTTTTGAATAAAAAGTTTCATATTTCCATAAAGTTATTTATTTTTACCACATTTGGAACTGCTAAGCTATCAAGACTGTCCTTTCTTTTGTATAACTACAAGAAACATTTGTAGATAGCTGCTATCATTCTTTCTTTATCCTGTAACATGTGAATGCTTTTCCGGAACACATATGGTGGTTTACAAATGTAAGCAACATCAACTTTTGTACATATCCTAATTGATAACATTGTTCCTTGTACAAATTTATGAATTTGAAATTAACATGCAGACCAGAAGTGGGTTTCAAACCCACGCATATATATATATCCATTGGCTATCAAGTACAACACCTTAACAACTCGGCCATCCTGGTGTGCTGCGCAGGAACTTTTTGTAGCAAATAATATTGTACTATTGTACTATTCATGTTAATTTTGAAGTGCATTGGTTAACTTTGTACTGTTTGGAGTTTAAAATATTACATAACTCTGGGCATTTTAATGGATATTATGATATCATTGTTTATAGAAAGTCAGGTTCTGTGGAAAAAAATGGATTGAAAATATTTTTTTATCAAAGTAGCTTAAGTTATTGACTTTCACCATAGTTTCAGAGTTTTCCCTAATTGACAAATTCTTCCTCATTTGGTTAGCTGAAACTGAAATTCTGACCAGAAGTGGGGATCAACCCCATGCAGATGTAAATCCATTGAAACTTAAGACCATCGGCTTAACCACTCGACCATCCTGGGGTGAGGATTTTGACATTTTCATGGCAAATACTTTTGCAAAGCATGGAATGCAGTTAAAAGGTTGCCATGTGGGATCCTGGCTGTCATAATATCGACACCATAATCGTACTTGGCAGCCATTATAACGGCACCAAAATGCCAAGCGAGGTGGGATTAACGGCATGAAAATACCGACACCAAGAATTCTGAATGTCCTCGCAATGGGATATGATCGAGTCCTGCCACGGGGAGAGGAGAGGTTAGGTTTAGGCATTAGAAGGGGGGTTAGGGTGTAGGGACAGGTAGGTTAGAGTTAAGTGCCAGGGAGGGAGGGTTTGGTTTAGTCACTAAGAAGAGGAGGTTAGTGTTAGACTCCAAGTAGGGAGCATTAGCTTTAGACATCGGGGAATGAAGGGTTAGTGTTAGGCATCCCAGGGAGGGTAAGGGTTAGGCACCCAAGGAGAGGGTTAGGGTTAGACACCCAGAAGGGAGGGTTAGGGCAGGGAACATGGGAGGGTTATGGTATTAACTGTAGGGCTGTCTGTATTTTAATGGTCAGTATGCCGATGTCGGTATTCTGACCATAGGCATCCAGTCCATCAGGATTACATTCTGAACCCCATTGCATATGTATATTTTAATGTGCATGGTCAACTTTTATGCAAACTTTGTACTGTTTGCAGTCTAAATTATTACAAAAGTTTTTTTGTACTGTCACAAGTCAATGCTTTTGTGGAACACATATGGTAGTTTACAAATGTAAGCAACATAGACTCTTGTACAGTTCCCTAATTGATAATATTGTTCCTTGTACATATAGGAATCTAAAATTAAAATACATACCAGAAGTGGGGTTCGAACCCACATAGACATCTATCCATTGTTTCTTAAGTCTGGGCGTGGTGCCCAAGAAGTTTTCATGTCAAAAACTATTGCACTATTCATGTTTATTCATGTTTATTTTGATGTGCATGGTTAACTTTACACTGCTTGGAGTTTCAAATACTACATAACTTTGGGTATTTTAATGGATATTATGATATCATTGCTTTTTTCTTCATAGAAAGTCAGATTCTTTGGGAAAAAATGGATTGAAAATATTTTTATAACAATGTATTGTAAGTTAATGATTTTCTCCAAAATTTGAGAGTTTTCCTTTATTGACGAATTCTTCACTGTACATATTTAGTTAGCTGAAATTAAAATGCATACCTGAAGTGGGAATTGAACGCATGCTGATAAGTATCCACTATATCTTACGTCCAATGCCTTAACCACTCGGCCATACTGGTGTGATAATGTGACACATTTTTGTCAAATACTATTGCAAAGCATATGTATGAAGTTTGCAGAAATTAAAATACATACTATAAGTGGGGATCAAACCCATGCAGATGAGTATCCATTGGATATTAATTTCACCACCTTAGCCACTTGGCCACCCTGGTGTGATGCTGTGAAGTATTTTTTTGTGTCAAATACTATTGCAAAGCATATGTAACTTTTAATGTGCATGGTCAAATTTATAGCAAACTTTATAATGCTTTGAGTCTAAATTATTATATAAGTATGATACTTATATTTCTATTCTTGACAACAAGTAAGAATATTTTGAGTAAAAAGTTTCATAATATTTCCATATTTGTTAAAAGTTATTTATTTTCACCATATTTTGAACTGCTCAGCTATCAAGACTGTCCTTTCTTTCGTATGATTACAAGCAACATTTGTAGATAGTTGCTATCATTCTTTTTTTGCCCTGTCACATGTTAATGCTTTTGTGGAACATGTGTGGTCGTTTACAAATGTAAGTAACGTCGACTTTTGTACGTGTCCCTAATAGATAATATTGTTCATACACATATTTAGTAATCTGAAATTAACATGCATTCCAGAAATGTGGTTTGAACTCACATGGATATACAGTATATCCATTGGATCATAAGTCCAACGCCTTAACCACTCGAACATCCTGGTGTGGTGCCAAAGCTATTCATGGCAAATACTATTGCACTATTCATGTTAATTTTGCTGTGCATGGTTAACTTTGTTCTGTTTGGAGTTTAAAATATTACATCACTCTGTATTTTAATCGATATTATGATATCAATGTTTACTTTCTTTATAGAAAGTCAGGTTATTTGGAAAAGATGGATTGAAAATAATTTTTTTATCAAAGTAGCTTAAGTTATTAACTTTCACAATATTTTGAGAGCTTTCCCTAATCGGCAAATTCTTCCTCATACATATTTAGTTAGGTGAAATCAAAAATCTAATCAGAAGTGGGGTTCGAACCAATGCACATATATTTCTATTGGCTTTTAAATCCAATGCCTTAGCCACTCAGCCAATCAGTTGTGGTGTCCATGAACTTTTCATTGCAAATACTATTGCACTATTCGTATTAATTTTGATGTGCATGGTTAACTTTGTACTGCTTGGAGTTTAAAATATTTTACAACCCTGGGTATTTTAATGGATATGTTGATATTATTGTTTACTTTCTTTTTAGAAAGTCTGGTTCATTGGAAAAAATGGATTGAAAACATTTTCTTTATCAAAGTAGGTTAAGTTATTGACTCTCACCATAGTTTGATCATTTTCCCTAATTGACAAATTCTTCCTCTTTTGGTTAGCTGAAATTGATATTCTAACCAGAAGTGGGATAAATCCCACACAGATGTAAATCCATTGAATCTTAAATCCAACGCCTTAACCAAGCAGCCATCCTGGCGTAAGGATTTTGAAGTTTTCATGGCAAATACTTTTGCAAAGCATGGGATGCAGTTAAAAGACTGCCATGTGGAATCCTGGCTGTCACAATACTGACACCATAATTGTACCCAGCAGCCATAATAACAGCAGGGAGCATTAGCTTTAGACATTGGGGAATGGTTAGTGTTAGGCACCCCGGGGAGGGTAAGGGTTTGGCACCTAAAGGGGAGGGTTAGTGTAGGGAACTGAGGAGGGTTAGGGTATTAACTGCAGGGCTGTCTGGGTTTTAATGGTCAAGATGCCGATGTCGGTATTCTGACCATAGACATCCAGTCCATCAGGGTTACATTCTGAACCCCATTGCATATGTATATTTTAATGTGCATGGTCAACTTTTATATAAACTTTATACTGTTTGGAGTCTAAATTATTACAAAAGTTTATCTGTACTGTCACATGTCAATGCTTTTGTGGAACACGTATGGTAGTTTTCAAATGTAAGCAACATCGACTCTTGTACATTTGCCTAATTGATAATAATGGGGCAGATGTAAACCAGTGATAAGTGCAAGGTGATAATGCACCAGCCAATCAGCTCATAACTGTCAATTTACATATTGGAGCTGATTAGCTGGTGCATTATCACCTTGCATTTATCACTTCTTTATGCCATCTCCAGGATTAAGTCATCTGCCCCATTGTTCCTTGTACATATGTAGGAATCTGAAAGGAAAATACATACCAGAAGTGGTGTTCAAACCCACGCGGATATATATTCATTGGATCTTAAGTACAACACCTTAACCACTCGGCCATCCTAATGTGGTGCTTATGAGCTTTTCATGTCAAATACTATTGCACTATTCATGTTTATTTTGATGTGCATGTTTAACTTTCACTACTTGGATTTTAAAATATTACATAACTTTGCGGGTTTTTTTAATCTCTTTATTTATAATGGTAATACACAATGTAAATACAATAACAGACAGTGGAACTGTCACAACAGAATGTCCGTCAAAGAAAATCAAATATTTGTATAAAATATGTATAGATGTCGTGACTAAAATTAAAAAATTGGTACAGATAATATATATATATATATATATATATATGTATATATATATATATATAGTTTGCAGAGGTGCGGCACTCATACCAAATAACAGAAACTCAGAGCCGTGGTCGATTTTGCATCAACGTTTCAATATTTACATATTGTCATCAGGATACAGAATAAAAACACAACATACCTTTTAAGCATGTCCACCCCCAGTGAAATGCTGGCGTCAGGGCCAGGACCGCACACCCTCCCCGCCGCCGCGCTGATTGGTGACGTCATCCTAATTGGACCGTACACCTGTGCAAAAAACTTAACCTTTTACCATCCAGAATTATGCATTACAGCTACGGGAATTAGAATTGTAATACAAACAATGTACAAAGAAAAACAGAGTTATTGTAGCTACAGGAAAGACACTGAGAACAGTTGCATAGTTCATTCTGAGTTAATAATGACACATTCCAAAAGAGTCAAATCAGAGGGATCAAGGTGAAATGCCATTGCTTCTGACTTAGTCCTATTAATCTTGTACCCAGAATACGAGCCATACAAAGCCAATTCATCTTCCAAAGTAGAAAGAGAGGTCAGAGGAGAGGACAGCACATCGTCCGTGAATAACGACAATTTATAATCAGACTTTGCAACTGAAATGCCATTAATGTCAGGGTTGTTTCGAATTATAGCTGCCAGAGGGTCTATACTTTAAGCATTTAGCAGGGGGGAGAGTGGCCAGCCCTGTCTAGTCCCATAACTCAAATCAAATGGCAGCGAAGAAAGCCCATTGACAGGTACAGTAGCTGTTGGATTGCAATATAAAGCCTGTATTGCAGTGAGTAAGTCACAGCAGAGACCATAAGATTGCAAAGCCTGAAACATAAAAGGCCAAGACAATCTGTCAAAGGCTTTCTCCACGTCTAAAGAAAGCACGACAGTGGGTAGTTTTAGACGATTAACATGAGTAATGAGGTTGATGGTGTGGCGAGAGCCTGTCTGGATGGAACAAAACCAACCTGATCTGCGTCAATTAATTGTTGCAGGTATAGGTTTAGTCTTTGTGCTAAGATCATCGCAAGTAATTTAAGCTCAGCATTAATTAGAGAAATTTGTCTATAATTAGTACAAGTAGTATCCTTCTGGGGTTTAGGAATAACAATGCCAACAGATTTTAAAGTACCAACATGGAAGCGCTCTTCTTTCATAATCTTATTGAAAAGAGAAAGCAAGTGAGGTATCAGAACTCCTGAAAAAGATTTGTAATATGATTCTGGAAGCCCGTCAGGGCCTGGAGCTTTAGACGATTTTTGCGATTTTAAAGCCGCGTCTAATTCTTCAGTAGTAATAGGGGAATTTAGCTTGGAAAGAGAAGAACGACTCAGTTTAGGCAAATTACAAGAATCTAAGTAAGCTTGTATAGCTGAGGAGTTTGGAACCTGTACAGGGTCCCCTTCCTGAAGGCTATATAAAGATTTATAAAATGCATAAAAGGAGTTGTTTATAACAATGGTGTCATAGCTAAACTGACCAGATTTAGTGCGAATCAATGTAACGGTTTGAGAAGCCCATTTAGTTTGCAATTTAGATGCCAACAATGTATCTCATTTATTGCCTTTCTCATAAAATTTCTGTTTAAATCACCAAAGAGTTTTCTCAGTTTGTTCAGCTAATAAGGACTGGAGCTCACATCTGACACTCTGTATTCATTTGTAAAGCTAGGGGGAATGCATAGTCTTATGAGTACATTCAAGTCATTCTAGTTGGATAGTAAGGTCAGTGATCTTTAGCATTTGTTGTTTCTTCCTATGGGAAGAGTATTTTATGATCGCGCCATGAATTACCGCTTTGTGTGCTTCCCAAATTGTAATAGAGTGTACATCACAGGACATGTTAAGTGTGAAATAATGCTCAATCTGAAGCAAATATGGTCTCTGAAAGTGTGAATACAAAGAAGTGCTTCTTTAAGTCACCAAGAAGGGTGACCACGGGTGTGCGGATGGGGTCAAATGGAAACTTTACAATTAAGTGATCGACCAGACATTAGGTATTATATCTACAGCATCTAAAACTGAAAGCACCCCGCTGCAATCCATAAGCATATCAATGCGGGAATATAAAGCATATGGATGCAAGTAGAAAGTGTAGTCTCGAGAAGTCGGATGGTGATCCTGCCAAGTGTCGAAGAGACCAGCCTCAGCCATATGTCTTCAATGCATGCCCGAGAGGTGACGCTGAGGGAAAGTATGCCTAGGACCAGATCTATCCAAATACACTGACAAAATGGAGTTACAATCTCCAATATAACCACAGGTGAAAAACACCAATCCGATAAGAACTGCTGGCTTTCACAGATGCGGTCTATGTGTGGGGTGCAGAAGCATCAAAACGGAGAAAACCAAATACACAGAAGTCATCATTAAAGGTAATAAATTGAAGATTCATGACTTCATCACATGCAATACTTCCAGTGTCATCTACCTCATCATGTGCAAAGGCGGTAAATCCTATGTGGGTAGAACTTCAAGGGCCTTGAAAACATGCATAGGGGAACATTTGCGCAACATCCGTAAAGGCCTTGCCACCCACCATCTCTCAGACCACTTCCGGAAGGAACATCAGTGTTCCACCAGTTCAATTGCCTACTTTGTAGGTCTCCGGAATATCAGGTCCACATGGAAAGATAGGAATCTAGAAGCCAACCTAGCAAAAGCAGAAATGAGGATGATATTCAATTTATAAACGCTTTCCCCCAATGGTCTTAATCAAGACTTTGAAATCAAATGGTTTCTTTAACATCGTACCAGCCACATCATCTATCCATCACCACTTAGTCATGCTTAATGGCCCTCCTTTTTCAGGTGTATACCTTACTTAGAATCATTTATTCCTATTATTTATTTATTGTTGTATTTCCTTTTTTTCATGTCAATGGGGAACTACATTGTATCTACATGAGAATGCCATTCAACGACCACTACGAAAGAACTGTGATCCATCCTTTTCACCAGACATCTATATAAGTTTACCTCTCCTTCAAGCTAATAAAGTGCATCATGGGACATATTTGAATATTAATTCCGGTTATAATTTCTGTTTATTTGTATTGGAAACAATCAAAATGCTGTCTAATGACCATCAAATACGACTGTCCACCACTTTTCCCACTCATAGAAGTTGATATCTTCTCAGGAGAGAGCAATGGACACTGTGGGACGCATTTCTGATGTCATTTCAGGTCAAAACATCCCTTGAATGAACCGCAAACATCACTTCCGGTCTGGACAGGAAGTGACCCTTATCCCGCCATTTTTGGCCGTTTTTCATTAGCTAAAAGACATTTTAAAGGATCCCCATCAAGCCACAAAGGTATCTTGCCTTGAAGAGGGGACCAGGCTGTCCCGAAACGCGTTGGAGATACCTTGTGGCGCTGCCCACCCCCTGGACGTTTGGCAGACTGGTTTCTTGATTGCCTGGAAGGGAATTCGATCAGAGGCGCCACCAGCAGGGTATTTCCCGGGGTACTCTGCCTTTATTTGACACCTGCGGCTCCTCTACCTGCATCGGTAGGATCACATTCCCCACATGGCCTGTTCCCAGTCCACTTGTTTTTTTATGTATTGCTTGCTTTTAGACATTGCATGTTAGTATTGTATTAAATTCCATTTTATTTACCATACCAGTGTATTTCAACATATACTTTCACACCTGGGTAATATCCACATACATAGGTGACCGTAAGAGAGACCAGCGACATTGTAGAGAGAGCACACCCCCTCTTTCATTTTGCACTTTTGTACTGAGCCCTTAGGGAGCTCTGGCACTCTCCACACAGCCAGCTGTCTCAGTCCTATACAGCACAGACTTGCTACCCCCGCCCTCCAATTTGCACAGGTACCTTCGAGACTCTAAGGAAAGGTGGGATCCTTTTTAAAATGAGTTTCTGTAGAAATATAAGATCTCCATGATTAGCATTAATGGTTCTATAAAAGAGAGACCTCTTTTGAGGGATGTTAAGCCCCTTTACATTAAGAGACAATACAGTAATGGGCATCTTAAATGAGGGAGAAATATACTGATGTAGTAACAACTGTAGGCTATGGAATATCGCACTGCCTGGTGATAAAGGAAAAGAAAGAAGAAAAAAAAAGAAGAAGGGGGAGGGTGGATTAAGGGGGAACTGTGAATGGAAGAATTCTCAATCGGAGGCCAAAGCTTCATGTTGGGTAAACTCTTGGTAAAAAAGGGAAAATTTGCCCCCAATATAAGGGACAAATCCTACTGGGCTTAAATTTCTGGGAGTACGTATAAGAAAAAAATGAGTCAAAGTCAGTAGTGAGGATAATAACTTTACAGTATACCTCACATTAGTCCCAGTAGGGGGGGTGGAAAGATAAGAACAGACCAATCTCCATGCACCCGGAAATATGTGATACATAAATACTCATTATACTAGCCACGTTACCCGCATATGAAGATAAGCAGATGTAGCACAGTAACATAAACAACTATAAATTCTATTGTGATACAGAGAGGGCAATAAAAAAACATTATGAGGACAGCGTGTCCAGCATGCACTTATATTATCAAAATAAAATAGGTATGGAATCTAAACTCTCAGTGATGAACAAATGGAATAACAAAAATACCAAGGACATGAGGCAGGATCAAAGAACACAGGGCCCATAACTTGAATGCAATATCCACCAAACTCAGTGACAATATCCAACATCTCAACTATACCAAAAAAGGAGCACAGGAAGAGTTCAAGTAGTTGAATCATCCTGATATTGTAAGGAAGGGTTCAATCCACCTACTGTAAGCTTGAGCTTGTGAAGAAGGGCCTTACCCTTCTCAGAATCTTTCACAGAAATCGGATGTCCATTAATATCCACAATCAAGCGGAAAGGGAAACCACACTTATAGACATATCCATTCTCCCACAGAGTCTTGGTAATTTCTTTAAGTTCCCTTCATTTGAAGATAGTAGAGGTAGTCAAAACTTGAATTATCTAAAGATGGACATCTTCAAAAAGAATATGCGAAGAACCTCTGCTGCTGGTGACAATTAAATCCTTAGTCTTAAAGGTCAGAAATTTCAAAATAACATCCCTAGGTGGGTCACCCTCTTTAGGCTTCGGACGTAAGGCCGTATGAGACCATTCAATAAGCAGATAGTGATCCTGGAGGCCAGGGACCAGCATCAGGAAAAGGCGTTTCAGATAAGGTTCTAAATTCCGAGAGGTGACAGATTCAGGAATATTGTGAATTCGGAGGTTATTTCTCCTGTCCCTATTTTCTAAATCCTCGTTCTTATCATGAAGGGAAGCAAGATCTCTATAAAGAAAGTCTACATCCTGGGAGACTTCGTGTAGACCTTTAGTATTAGATTCCATCTTAGGCTCTACTGTCATGATACGACCAGTTAAAGTGGCAATTTCAGATTTAAGATCAGCAGGGAGATGTCGAAAGTTAGTATTAAGGGATTTACTCAGGTCAGCGATCATAGTTTGAATATTACTTTTAGTAGCATAAACAGGAGCAGGAGAAGAGTCCACCATTTGCATATTCACTGGGGAGGCTAGTGGAGAGTCAAATGATTGATGAGGGTCAGCACGAGATAAGTGTTGTATAATCCCCTGTTGGTTGCTTCTCTTCACTTTAGGAGCCGATTAACTCATTTTGTATAACAAGGACAGAACAGCAATGCGGGTGTAGTGAGAGAAATTCCGGTAGACTAGAGGGGTCTAAAGCTATCACATAGTCCGTTGAAGAAGGCTGAGCGAGTATTCAGAAAATCAACCTGGCAGCCTGAGCCTCGCCAAACAAATAAGCCCAGAAGAAGGAATTGCTTTCAAAAGTTAAGTAATAAAAAATGGAGCCCCACAGCATGATTAGACAGGCTACAGATCCATAAATGCAATGTGGGAGGCAATAGACACAGTAACCAATGTGATCGGGATGTCAGCAAGTGACCATTAGAGGGTTCACTAGGGTCACATGCATCTGTGCTGTAATCAGACATACAACTGCTATATTACTGTAGGAACTAAAATTAAAATAGCAAAGTCCCCACACTTACAAAAGCAATACAGAGAAAGGCTGGACCTATTGAGCTCGGTGGTATGCAGGGAGTGGGTTGTGGGGCCAGCATAAAAAGTAATGAAAACGTGCCCCAGTTGTCTATAACAATAATCAGCTATGAGGACTGTGGCTGCAGAAGTGAGAAGGGGGGTCAGTGGGATACACATCAAAGAATATCCCCTGTGCAGAGCAGGAAGTGCAGGAGGCACGGCCCTAGGAAGGGTGTTTTTAACAGGGAGGGAGAAACTGGTCCAAGAAAGGAATAATTGAGAGCACTGTAACCCCGCTCGCTCATTGCAGGCAGCAGTGCCCAACTTACTTGAGTGCCCACTGCTGCCAGGCTGTAGAAACAGCTTCACCCGCAGCAGTGAGGGGAATCAGGCACTCAGAACGCAGCCCCACAGTGGGTGATTTGGCTGCACCGTGATGTCCTCTGGAGCCTCGCACACTCTCACCGGCAGCTTGCAAGTCGTGGGGGGTCCTCGCACACTCTCACCGGCAGCTTGCAAGTTGTGGGGGTCTGCCCAACTTACTGGAGTGCCCACTGCCACCAGGCTGTAGACACAGCTTCACCCGCAGCAGTGAAGGGAATCAGGCTCTCAGAACACAGCCCCAGAGTGGGTGATTTGGCTGCGCCGTGATGTCCACTGGAGCCTCGCACACTCTCACTGGCAGCTTGCAAGTCGTGGGGGGTCTGAGCAGGTCTCCACTTCAGGTCCCGGGTCCACACGCATCAGCAGGCCACAACCCGCAGATGGCTGGAAGATCCATCCCGACTCCGCGATCACCACTGACGGGTGACAGATAAGGGAGAAGCGCTGTGAGCAGCCCTTAGTGTGATTGTACAGGCTGTGTGGGCAATAAAAATTAATTTTAGGAGTGAAATAGTGAGGAGCTCAGGCTTCATGCCTCCTCACTAAGCTGCTGTCAGGCCATGCTCCCCTAACTTTGGGTATTTAAATGGATATTATGTTATAATTGTTTCCTATCTTCATAGAAAGTTAGGTTATTTGGAAAAAATGGACTGAAAATATATTTTTTTAAATCAATATATTTTAAGTTAATGATTTTCACAAAATTTTTAGAGTTTTCCCTAATTGATGAATTCTTCATCATACATATTTAGTTAGCTGAAATAAAAATGCATACCAGATCTCGCACTGCGGCGGATGGCAGCTTGGTGAGAAGCTCCATTGCTGCCCAGGCGACATCACCACTACAATGCCGCACAAGCGGCTCCCTGCACAGCGCACACCACTCTCCCTACTTGCGGAGGACATAGGGGACTATATGGAGAAGTTTTCACCCTGCAGCAGCTGCCCAAAGTACATTGCTCCCGTTCTGTAATACGGAGCGCCCCTACCAATTTGACCATCGCGAATGAAAAGCTGCGCACAGGGGAAGGGGACACACGTGCTGCTGCACTACCTGACATGCAAGCGGTATACCAGCCACAGTCTCCCCTCTCAGATCTCTCAGACTGCCCTGTCACTTACAGTGAGGTTGTGAAAGCTTTTCAGGAAACAATGGGTCCTATTATGGATGCACATTCTGCAAAATTATCACAGGCTGTTTTGGATATAAAATCACAGCTTAAGAAGCTCACACAGAAGGTGAAAACCACTGACAATAGAGTTGGGGTGATGTTCCAGGATGTTGCAGAGCTGAAAGCTGCTAATGCCTCCCTGCAGAAATCTTATAATCATTATTAATAAACTTGACGACCTCGACAATCATTTGAGGAACAATCTAAGAATAGTGGCCTTAAGTGAATCCTTAAGGGGTGCTGAACTCCATCGCTTTTTTTTTTTTTTAAAGATATTTTTATTGATTTTTTTAAGTATAAAGACAAAAATACAATAAGAAACATCAGGAAGTGTACAAAATACACATAAGAAGGAATGTCAAGTAAATAAATCAGCATCAAGATACTGAAAATTTTAAAGACTTCCCCAGTAAAGAAATATTAGTAATAATCAGAAACTTCCCAAGTTTAGAAACAGTTGAAAGTGAGAAAAGTGGAGAAGGGAGTAGGGTGAGGGAGAACGAAAAGAAAAAGGGTGGGGGGGGAGCGTCAGTTGGTCTAGGTCGCTTGTGATAATAAATTAGAGTATAGACAATTGAAGGTTCAAAGGTCGTCAATGGTGGCTCTGCGTTAAAATGTGAAGTCCACGGCGTCCACGTCGTTAAGCAGGGAGACGTGCCAGACGAATATCTGTGGAGAGGAACTGCTACCCTGAGCCGGTGAAGACGCTGGAACACTGGGACTTTGTGGTGACTATACCCGGGGCTAACAGTCCAAACCATGTGGATGTCTTCAACACTTTTTTGCTGTTTTTAATTAAATGTTTTGTGAGTGCATTTTATATTAAATTACTTGTCTTTTAAAAAAGACGGTGTTGCACTATTATTATCATTTCTTATTCAAAGTGTTTTGAGGAGGAAGATTCCGTTATAAAGTGAAAGCCATCATTCATATCCTGTGATTATCTACATGCGATATAAATTACATCCTTATGTGAGTGGGACCGATACAACCTAAACACTCATCGATTTTTTTAAACAGTATTGCACTATGTTCTGTACATTTTATGTTTTTTAGCTTTTTTTCTCAAGACAGCTGAAATTCCATGTGATTACACTGCCTATGTTCCCAAACTGAGACAGTTGTGAAAATCTGAAATTTTATGTGATTACACTGTGTAAGTTTTTTCCTGATGGCGCCACGTGGAGTTCCAAGCTTTTTATATTTATTGTACCATTTTAGAATCACGGTGAAAGGTTCTTATTTGGTCTCTAAGGCTGCTATTAGTATTGTAGCGCACCAGGGGTTCTTTCTCTTTGGCGTCCACGTCTTGACAAAAGAATCTGGCGAGTCATGTAATGTAGCTGTAATACGTTCAAGTTTATACGTAAACCAGATGGCATTAACAGTGGCGGGAAAATTGGGAGGAGTTTGCCGCTATTTGGCATTTTGCCGTGTTCAAAATATGCTTAATCAATCTAAGTTGGGGGCGTGTAGTGCCAGTGATAGGGCGGGATAGCAATGAATAGAGGGGTGAACTGGGGATAGTTACGTCCATGACATGTAAGATTAACTCATGAGTTTGTTGCCAGAAGTGGCGAATCAGCAAACAGGAACACCAAAAATGCAGCAAGGTTCCCCTGTGTCCACACTGTCTCCAACATCTGTCAGAACATGTAGGATAGATAGTGGGTAGCCTAGAAGGCGCCAGGTACCATCGATAGTAGTTTATAGGAATTTTCGGCAATACGGACCGATATAGAGCTCTTGGTGATTTCCTGTCTAATGTCAGCCCCCTCCCCAATGGTTAAAGTTTCCCCAATATCTCTCTCCCAAGCCAATTCATGATTTTCCTTAGGGGGGACATTGTGTGCGATCAGTGCCCGATAAATGCTTGATAACAACCCTTTCATTACATAAGGCCGACGACACCAGGATTCAAGGGGAGTAGCTACTGCAGGGTGAGTGGTTTTAGGAACGGAGGAATAGAAATGTCGTATTTGCAGATATTGGTAGAAAACTGAGGGCGGTAGCGAGAAGCAGGACTGTAGGTCTGCAAAGGAGGGAAATGAAGAGAGAGGAGCTAGATCATGTAAAAAGAGAATATTGTGTATGGTCCAGTGTTTAAATGCCAGATGATTAGTACCCGGGGGGAAATCTAAATTATTCCATAAAGGGGTTAGGTAAGGTGTTTGAGAACGGAGCCGGTAAAAGCGGGTGCAGTAGTCCCAGATCGATAATGAGAAGCGTATCGTAGGCAGTAGTGAAGTAGAAGCTGGGCGGGAGCGTGGCGGGCACCACAGAAGAGTAGAAGGTGAATACACGTCCAGTATGTGGGCTTCAAGGAAAGTCCATATTCTCTGTGTGGGGGCGAATGCCAGAGAACACAGGTAGCTAAGTGTGTGGCCCGATAATACCGCACAAGATCTGGTACACCTAGACAGCCCGCGGTACGATGTTGCTGGAGTAGTCGCATTTTAACTCTAGGCTTTTTCCAGACCAAATAAAGTTAGATGAGTCTCGTTGAAGATTTTTCAGTATTTTAATGGGGATATGGATAGGGATGGTTTGCCATAAATACAGTAGCCGTGGGAGCAGATTCATCTTGACAGCAGCAATACGACCAAACCATGAGATAAACAATTTATTCCAAGTGGTCGGATCAGATTTAAGAGATGAGATAAGTCTCGGAAAATTGGCTGCATATAATGTTGAGTAGGACTTAGTTAAATATATGCCTAAGTATTTGAGCTTAGTGCTTTGCCATTTGAATGGGTAAGAAGAATGTAATAAGCGCAGATCACGTAGAGGTATATGTAAGTCAAGAATCTCTGTTTTGTCAGTGTTGAGTTTATAATTAGATAGGCTACCATAGGTCTGAACCTCTTCAAAGAGGTGGTGTAGAGAGGTGTGTGGGTCGGTTAGAGTCAAAATAACATCATCCGCATAAAGGGCTATTTTGTACTTGTGAGTGCCCACTAAAATGCCGGAGATGTTGGGGTTCAACCTAATTTTTGCCGCTAACGGCTCCATTACCAGGGTAAAAAGTAGGGGAGAAAGTGGACAGCCCTGACGGGTGCCATTTTTAATAGGCAGGGGCGCTGAGGACAGGCCATTGACCAAAACAGAAGCAGAGGGGTTGTGGTATAGCGAGGTAATGGCATTATAGAATGCGCCACGTAATCCAATGTTCTGAAGGGTTTGTTGTATAAAAGGCCAGGCTACCCTATCGAAGGCTTTCTCTGCATCGAGGGCCACCACCAGGGTTGGGAGGGAATCTTTATGGGTGAGGTGAATAAGATCAATAAGTTGTCGGGTATTGTCCGCAGCTTGCCTATTAGGGATAAAACCAGCTTGGTCCGGATGAATCAGTGTCGGAAGATAGGGGGCAAGTCTATTTGCGAGAATTTTGGCGAATAATTTCAAGTCCGTATTCAAAAGTGATATAGGCCTGTAATTTTTCATTTCTAAGTGATCATGGTCGGGCTTGGGGATGACTATAATATTGGCCCTGGTGGTGGCCTCATCAAGAGAGCCCTCCACCATTAGTGAATTAAAGAGAAAATGTAGCATAGGGAGGAGGGACTGAGCAAACTTCTTGTAATAGATAGCGGTATAACCATCTGGGCCCGCGGCGGAAGAACGGCGTAGCATCTTAAATGTAGCAAGAATCTCTTCTTGTGTGATAGGAGCGTTGAGGGAGTCTATGTCTAAGGCAGAAAGTTTCGGCAGGTGACAAGAGGATAAATATTGTTGAATAGCAGAAACGTGGTGCGGGGCAGTAGAGACATCGGAAGAGAGATTGTAAAGGGAGCTATAGTAGTCGTGAAAATGTGAGGCCATCGGTTTAGGGTCACAAGTCGTGGAGCCATCAGAGCCCTTCAGGGCTAGTATGCGGTTGAGGGTACGTTTAGCACGTAATCGACGGGCCAGCAGAGTATCCGCTTTGTCAGATTTCTCATAAAATTTCTAAAGGATCCACAAAAGTGACTTGATCGTTTTCTTGGTGAGGATTTGTGATAGTTGCCCTTTTAGTGAGAGAATTTTCAAGTATAGTCGTTTTTTGGGAAAATATTGGTGAAGTAGAGTAAAAGAAGCTAGTTTAGCTTCCAGGTCAGCAATACGCTTAGCTTCAGTCTTTCTCTGGGTGGAAGATAGATTAATGAGAAGGCCTCGCATAGTGGCTTTATGAGCTTCCCACAAGATAGCAGGAGATATATCAGGTGAAGCGTTATCAGTAAAATAATTGAGGATCGCATCATCAATTTGAGAAATATTGGAGGGTTTAAGAAGGAGCAATTCATTAAGACGCCATGATCGAGCGGACGGGGATTTGTGAGGGGTGGCCAAATCTACGGTATTCGCATAGTGATCAGACCAAGTGGACGGAATTATCTGAGCTCCTAAAAGGGTTTGCGTGGAGTCACGATCCACAAAAACATAGTCGATACGAGTGTATAAATCATGTTGTGGGGAATAATGTGTATAACCTCTAGATGATGGATATAGTGTTCTCCAGCTATCATATAAATCATGAGAGGTGATACATGACTGCAAGAGTCTCAAAAGTTTCGTGTGGGGGGAGAGCCCTGAGCTTTGGTGGGATCTATCAAGGGAGGGGACCAACCTAGCATTAAAATCACCAGCCACAATGACCCAGGAGTTCGAGAATTTGGAGAGATGATCCGAGAACGCTCTAAAAAAGGACCTCTGCTGCATGTTTGGGGCATATATGGATGCCAAGGTGATAGGGGTTTGATTGAGAGTACCGGAGAGTATCACGAATCTGCCATTATCATCAAGAACAGTATCCTGTATAACTAGGGGAAGATCGCGATGGATTAAGATAGCAGTACCCCTACGTTTAGCTCACATCGTAGAGTAAAAGGCCTGTGGGTATTGCTTACAGTTCAGGGACGGATGGGGGGCCTTAAAGTGGGTTTCCTGTAAGAAAATTATGTCAGGTTTATGTCAGTTAAAAAAGTGAAGTGCCATGGAGCATTTGGTTGGGGAGTTAAGGCCATTGACATTAAGGGATAATATTTTCACAGTCATGGGGGATAATAATCGTCAGAACATAATACGAGAAGCAACCATCGACTAAATCGGCCAAAAAAGGTATGGGAAAATAAAAAAAATAAAGGTAGTAGTGGTAATGGGGTAACAAAAAATTGAGAATAAACTCGAGAATTAGACCCTTTCCTACGAGCGGGTTGGGTCTAAGAGGGAAAGGGTGAGTGCCTACCAGGCAGACCCTTCGGTGTGGGGGGTATCGCCAGTAGCAATAAACAGCAAGGAAAAAGAGCAGCATAGGAGAAAAGAATACACTCTGCGAGCCAGTGTAAGGGGTGTAGAGTGGATAGGTCAACAACCAAACAAAACAGCATTATAAAATGATAAAGTAGCTATGACATAATAATTAACAAAATTACAATACTGTAACAAGATGTGGTATTAACAGTAAGACATAAAAACAAAAAACAGGTAGATGAAAAATGAAAAGTCCAGCAAGGGTAATCTGAGTAAGCCGGACATATGTAACAGCACTAATGTCAGCATGGCCCATAGCCATCCCTCAGAGGTAGCCAGTAGATCAGCCTTACCAATTCAAGGCACGACAACCATTGGATGAGTGGGACCAGTAGAGGCCAGCGAGCACAAGTCTCTAATAAAGGGCAGTCCAGAAAGCAACAAAAGTTAACTGCGCTGGACAGCGCAACAGAACCAGGTTGGAAATAGTAAACATAAGCAAATAAAACTACGTGTCTGTAATGGACATTTTGGCATCTCATTTAGTCGACCATTCCGGAGTTGGTGCCTTAGGTCTCCCAGGGGAAGTAGTGGCGAACTGATTCCGTATCTCATCAGGGAGGGAGTCAATAATGCCTAGGGATTTAAGGAGGTCATAGCCTTGGGTGGGGGTCTTGATGGAGTGGTGAGAACCATCCTTAGAGATGTGAAGGTGGAATGGGAACCCCCATTTATATTTTATGGAGTGATCTCGGAGTACCCTGGTGATTGGTGCAAGGTCTCGCCGTTTTCTGAGCGTGGAGGGAGCCAAGTCCTGATAAACCTGGAGTTGAGTTCCAGAATAATCGATGGATTGGCGTTCTCGGGCCGCTGACATGAATTTTTCTTTCGTCTAGTAGTAATGGCACCGCAAGATAACATCTCGAGGGGGTTGAGTAGGGGGCGGTCGTGGGCGTAGCGCTCTATGTGCCCTATCCAGAAGTAAAAGTTATTTAGGAACCTCAGGTATCAAAGCTAGAAACAGGCCCTCTAGAAAGCTCGGGATACCCTTCATGGTGACACTCTCCTGAATGTTACGGATCCGGATATTATTTCTGCGGTTCCGGTTATCCAGGTCCTCTAGGTGATCTCCATGTTGGTCAATATCCAAACGGCATTCAGCTAGTTCTTGTTCAACTACAGCTTGGTACTGGCATACTTCGTCAAGTTTGCGTTCCAGAGAGTCAGTACGAGCGCCCAGATCAGCGAGCTCAGTTCTGAATTCAGCAAGGACCGATCTCATTTCCGTCTGGATAGTTTTAGTGACAATTGCAACAATATCTTGGGTGGTGAGGCTAGCTTTCGGAGATGAGGCGTCGTCAACATCAGATAGAGGATCCATTGTGGGGGAGGTGCGTGGGGTGACTCCCGCCTTCTCCCATGCTCGGAGAATACTATGTTTAGCAAGAGCAGGAGTTTTACGATTTCTCTGCGACATATTAGAATGGGAGAGGGAGGTGGACAGTGGCAATAAGTAACTGCCCCGTGGATTATAGGACGTAGATTTGATAAACCACAGAAAGGGCTAGATATCTCGTGCCTCTAGGAGATCCCAAGACTAGAGAGAGGGATTAACCCCTATACACTACATGGCCGCAGGGTGATTTAGCATAGAAGAAACATTACGATCGTTGTACACCGCCCAGGGTGAGATGGGTAGTAACAAAACGACCACAGAGCTCCCAGGTGTGGGGGGAAAAGCTGAATATTGGTGCGGCTAGTGGAGCAGCAATAGCCGATTTAGGGATATAGGTGTGGCAGTACAGTCACGGACCGGCCAGTGACTGTTACTGGTATATCTAACGGGGGAGGACCCTCCACCGGCCCCACAGCTCCCACCTCGCCTGCAGCATTCTCCGCAGGACAGTGTAGCAATCCTCAGAGTATAGGGGCCCAGTGAGAGGGGAGGGAGAGGGCGTGCTACGAAAGTCACCCAAGACCCCGCTGGCAGCCAAGAAATTAACAGGAGGTTAGCAAGGGAAAGGCCAGCAGTATCAGATAGCCCCCGTACAGCTATAATGTGTTGGGATGCTATCAGCAGGAGGGGGACCCAGCCGGGAGGAGGGGGAGTTGGAGAGGATACCTGTGCCCCCCACAGTAAGCAGGGCTGAAGCAATGGTTGCCGTTGGTGGGAGCCCAGGTGCCAGTGGATCAGTGCTGAGATGTCCAGGGAGGGCTGGTGTGAGCACCGGGGAGGCAGTAGTAGGCAGCGGACGGGCCGCGTCAGCCAGCGGCCGAGGATCCCAGACACGGCCAGCGATGTGCAGAGGCGCCGATCCACGTGCAGCGCCCAGGGAGATCCACAAGCAGTGTCCCGTCACCGTGGATTCCTGACGACCGAGGGAGAGAGGCAGCAGCTGGAAGGCGCAGGGCGGCAGGACACACACAGCGGGTCCTCGGGTGGTGAAGGTAAAATGGCCACCGCCAGCGGCCGGGTCCAGTCAGGCCATGCAATCGCCGTCCTCCTCCAGCTACCCGGCACCCGCAGAGACAGGAGAGCAGAGGAGCAGGTTAGGGGGAGGGCAAGAGTGTCTCAGGGGTTAGCGGGATGCAGTGGGGGACCTCCGGAGACAATTTTGGCAAAATGTCTCTGGTACGGAAGTCCGACCCGGGTCCACCCCAAACTCGAGGCCCCGGCTTCACTCCAAGGAGAAGTCCGCAGTCCGCAGGAGAGCACAGAGGCACTCCCCGACTCCGTGGGACTCTCTGTGAAGCAGCTGTATATAATATAAGGGCCCAGGAGGGGGTCATAAAGCCCCAAAGCACTTTCGATGTGGGGGAAAAGGTGTTATAAGTGGGAGCTCCAGGATAGCATGTCTGCTCCCATCTGCAGCCAGGTCACTCCCCAACTCCATCGCTTTTTAACAGTATCTCTCCCAGAGTTGTTGGGTATTCAGGCAGAATGCTCCGATATGGTTGTGGAAAGAGCACACAGGATTGGTCTGCCATGACTGTCTGATGATAAGAGACCGCAGGTGACTATTTTCCCCTGCTTGAATTCTCAACACAAGTATGCTATCTGGTCTGCACCCAGATGTCTGCATGATCTCAAATGGGATGGTGTCTGGATTCATATATTTCAGAAATATTCTGCTGAAGTCACCCGCGCCCGTAAGGAGTTCTCCCCTATCTGCTCTCGTTTGTTCAAACCTCACCAAAAGTTTGCCTTGATTTATCCAGCCCGGCTCCTTAACTTTGAAGGCAATTCATTTATAGACTTTTTATCAGCAGTTGATGCCGACCGCTTTCTCTCTGCTGACTTACCAAATACACCCTGAGGTTTTGGCTGTACTGTTATGGCAATCCACGTGAGATGTTTTACTAGCTTAAGCTCAGTTCACTGTTACACCTGTTGATCTTGAGTATGCCCTCCTGTTATACTTATTATATGTGTAACCTCTTCATGAGGTCCTATAGTTTTGTTGAACCTCCCAACTTTATCTGCTTTGTGATATCACTTAGTATGATTTTTGCCCACTACAAAATTACGTGATGACCTTTTGATGTAGATAACATCTGGGACTGTTAGTTCTATTGCTGCTTCGTATCTGATTTAATATTTGTCGTGCTTGGAGACCACCACTATTTACTATTACATCTTATGATATGCCTTTTCACATTACATATAGTGGGCCTCTGTCCATATTCTAACTGATTCCTGCTGTTTATGAGACAACACACATTGCACTGTTTATTCATCCTTCTGTGCCCCTAGCTCTCTACATATATGTGTACATGTATGTATGTATGTATGTATGTATGTGTCAGGAACCACAGTTCATGCACTGCTCGCACACGCCACTTACCGGCACGCTGGTGTATTCTGTGCCGCAGATCAGCCGCTGGTGCTTTCTGTGGTTACTAGCATGATTTCCACTGACTCTGGCAGAGTCACATGATCCAGAGTCACATGATCCAGGTATCCAGGTAATTACTTCCTAGTTCTGTGCATGCTGCTGCTGCTGCCGGCAGCAACCAATCAGCATCCTTCTGGGGGGATATAAGCAGGCTTCCTAGAGTCCTCATTGCCTTGAACAACTTGTCAGTTCTCCAGTGTCGCTCTCAAGGCTCCAGGCTTGCTCCAGAGATCCGTTTACCTGTGTCCTGCTGTACCTGCCTTTCCTGGTTACTTACCTGCCACCAGAGACTTCCACTATCTCCATCTCAGTGTGTTACCAGTCTGCGGAGCTCAGTCCAGGATTCCCCTCACAGGCTCCGGATAACCTCAGCTACCCAAGCACTCCAGAGTTCACCATCTCCGATATACTTACCTTTTCACGTCACCATCGGACTCACCATCGATGGTTAAGCACTTCAGTATAATCCGGAATTAAGCATCCCTGTATACACGAGTGTCTCACAGGCTCCACAGAGGAACCTGAGCCGAGGGCCGCGACCTGCCCGTCAGGCGCAGCGAAGACCACATCCTCTGGCGGGGGTCACTGGCAAAAACCCCTGGCGAGTTAGACTCTGCGCCTTTGCTTCAGGTCTCGCCAATTCTCTGTGCTCACTGTGTAAACTTCCAGAGTGCTCCAGCATATGACTTGTCCATATCTCAAGCCACCTAACTTCTGCCTCCCTGCGCCCTCCACTGGCTCACCCAGGTCATTACCGGGAACACAATCAGACCAGCCCGTGACAGTATGCTTATATATACTTATATTTGCCTGTTTGCTCTATATATTGTTATTTCATATGTTTTGGTGTTTATCGCCGGTTTGCTCTAGGAGCTTCATCATGAGTATCTTGAGAATTACTTTTTTGTAATTAGCACTAGAAATCAATTCTATACCGTATGTATGGGGTGCTGTCGTATCCTCTTTGTTTTTCTGTTATATGTTCTTGCTCTCCTCTTATTCTTCTCTTTTTATCCACTTTCCCGTCTCCTCTCCTCATGTTTCTTGTTGTGTCTCTATGTCTCCCCTGCCTGATTCTGTTCTGTCCATGTATGTAACGGCTGGTCCGTCTATACATACTGTAAGGTAATGGCTAAGCGTATTTGTTTGTTTGACCACTTATGGCTAGTTTTAAATTAGGTTCTTGGAAAGTTGGAGGTATCAACTCTCCGTTTAAAAGGAAGAAAATGCTTCTTTATCTAAATAAATTAAATATTGACATAGCTTTCATATTTGAAACCCACCTTTTGCCTCCAGAGATTGATAAACTAAACATGTTAATATGGTCAGTCTTGGCTTCCTCTACGTATACTTCTAAGGCTAGCGGTGTCGTGATTTTAGCCAAACAGAATTTTGATATTATGGTTCATTCCGCTTTCTCCGACCCTCAAGGTCGATATGTCATTGTTGAAGTCTCTGTTAACTCCACCAGATATGTGCTTTGCAATATTTATGCACGTAGCACAGGTACAAAAGAATTATTTTTAAATATGGTATCTAAATTATATTGCCACTCTGCTGCCTCCCTTATAATTGGGGGTGATTTTAATCTGGTATCTTCCAGTGTATTGGACAGGAATATCCCTAGAGGCACGCGTGCCCCTACTCCAAACGTTGGGATTCCATATATTGCTCGCAAGCTGGGATTTGGTGGATGTGTGGAGGGTGTGCCATCCATTAGAACATGATTATTCTTGTCTGTCAGCTGCTCATGGCACGCTCTCCCGCATTGACTACCTTATGCTGGCTGAACATACTTTTTCTAGGGTTTTAGACTCTAACATTGAACCCATCCACCTATCTGACCATGCTTTGTGCTGGAGGACAGTTTTTGTTGTCACAGACAGGTGCCCTATTAGGCAGTGGAGGTTTCCCTCCCATTTATCCTCTTCTCTGAAATTCCGCAATATGTTGAAGTTTGCGTGGGCTGATTATAAAATAGCAATTTAGATTGTATTGATACTCATATACACTGCTATTCTGGCAGACAGATAAACCGGTTGTAAGGGGCCACATTATTTCGTACTGTAAGCATAATTATAGTCGGATGGGGGCAGTTTATTTGGAGTGCCAAAAAAACCTTACAGAGGCTTTTCTGGAATTTAAATGCAGACTAACCCGTGCTTCCAAGGCGGCTTATTAACATCAGAAAAGTTTGTTTGACAAAGTAATGTCAACCATGGAAGCAAAATACACTTATTATAAGGAAGCTATGTTTCATAAACATGGTAACAAATCCAGCAAACTTATTTCCAATTTATTACATGACCGCCGGCCTCCTATCACCATTAAAGCTATACGTACTACTGATGGCAATTTGTCTAGATCTAATAAATGTATTACTGATACTTTTAGGTCCTTTTATTCTCAATTGTACTCAGAAGCGGTCATTAATGTGTAGAAGGAGGTGACCTTCTGGTCTAAACTTCATTTGCCACAACTATTGGAGGTTCAGGCTGTTTCCTTGATGTCCCCTATCACAACTGAGGAAACAAATGCTGTCATTTCCAAACTTAAGTACAACAAGGCCCAAGGCCCGGATGGCTTTTCAAATGAATTTTATAGAATTTAATCCTCCATTATTAGTGATCCTTTAATTGCAGTGTTTAATTATATCTTCACTGGTCATGCTCCCCCACAATATTTTAATTATGTGCTCATAAAGGTTTTACCCAAGCCGGGTCGCGACCCGACCCTACCTAGCTCCTACCATCCTATATAGTTATTGAATTCAGACTACAAAATATTCACTAAAATCTTATCCAACAGACTAAAGTTGCTTTTGCCCCACATCATACATCCTGATCAATCGGGCTTTATTTATGGCCGACAACCTGTAGTGAATATTAGGAAAGTCCTCTCTAAAATGCAACATGTAAAGGATTCTGGTAGTTCCGCTGATAGGGCAATATTGTCACTAGATGCTGAGAAAGCCTTTGACCTTATATCATGGAATCATTTATTTGAAACACTACACAGGTTTGGAACCCCAGAAGGTTTTGTTCAATTATTGTCTAATCTTTATTTAACCTTGGCCACTCAGATTCTAGGCAATGGCTATTTATCCCCTCCCTTTCACATTAAGAGGGGCACTCACCAGGGGAGCCCTCTGTTCCCACTGCTTTTTGCGATTGCCTTGGAACCCCTGGCGATTGCCCTAAGAACATCCCCTGTATACTCTGGAATTAGGGTTGGTAAAGTGGAGGCTAAAATCACGTTGTTCGCGGATGATATGCTACTATTTATATCAAATCCCGGAGTTTCTATTGCAGCCATAATAGATAGGATTGGAGAATTTGGTTCCTTTGCCGGTTTTCAGGTGAACTATTCCAAATCGGAACTCCTGCCTCTTGCTGGTAGTGTCTCCAAATATACTGATCATCCTATTCTATCTCAATTTCCCCTGGTTTCATCCTCTCTCAAATATCTCTGTGTCAGAATACCTAGAACACTTCACACTCTCTATAAAGTAAATTTTGATCCTGTCATTAACTCCATCTCTAAATTATTAATAGGTTGGATGGGTCTGCCTCTTTTGTTGAACGGGAGAGCAGCTGTCATCAAAAGTATAGTTTTTCCTAAGCTTTCATATCTTCTAAAAATGCTGCCTTTCGGTCTTCTGAAGGGGGACATTAATCTGGTTAACTCCTTGTTCTCTAATTTCTTTGGGCTGGCAAGAAACTTAAGATAACCTATCCCAATTTACAATTACCTCGCTCCGAAGGTGGCCTTAACATCCCGGATTTGTCAGCTTTTAGCGGATCCGTCTCTTTCAGATACATTATTGACTGATTCTGGGGTCGTTCAATGTTTGTGAATCTTGATTTGGAAGTAGAATTGATGGCTCCTTTTTTTCCCCAGCGCACTGCTACATTCTCCAAAAAAAGATACTCCTGGTGCCATTCTGTCAAATATTTTATTTAAGGAAACATATAATGCTTGGTGGTTTACAAACAAAAAAATGGAGAGACCCATGTTCCTCTTCATTTACTACCACCTGGGGCTACCCAGCCTTTCTACCTGGACTAGATAACATTGGTTTCAGGACATGGAGGGAACTCGGAATAGCTTCCATTCGTGATGTGTTTGACCCGGGACGCACTTTAATGTCCTTCTCGAAATTAAAGGATAAATATGATATATATAATAAGCAATTCTATATATATCTCCAGGCTTTGCCAGAGGCTATGTCCACTACGGAGTTGCCTGATCCAATATGTTCGCTTCTATCTTTTACTAGTACTAATTTATATTGCTTGAAATTTTATTATTCTGGTCTTAGAGTCAATAATAGAGACAAGATGTGGCAGCGTTCATTAAATTAATGGAAGACGGATGTTTTGAATTTTCCTTACTTAGACAATATATTACCACATATCACGAGGATATATAAACACCTCCACTCTGCCTCTCTTCAAGAGGTTTATTTTAAAACACTACATAGGTTCTATGTCTCACCTGCTCAGAGGAAACATATGTTACCTGACGACTCCGGACGATGTCCGAAATGTACTACTCCAGGTGCCTCCTTTTTCCATAGCTTCTGGCAATGTGGTAAGGCGGCTATATTTTGGCATAAGATTATGGTATTTATAAACCAGATATTCTCATTGTCGTTACAAAGGCACCCTCTGGCTTGTTTACTGCATGATTTTACCCTGTGGTGCATGGGTCCGAATAAATATGTTTTTATTCCAGTTCTGAATGTAATACTAGCAGTGGCAAAAAAATTAATTTTAAAGTACTGGATACAGCTAAAAACATGATTCTGTGTCTTCTCTATTTGGAGAGGAGAGACACCCTTCCTGAAATTGAGAAGGGAGTTCTTAACTTTTAAAAAATTGGGCTGCTACATCTCTACTTTGGATGATGACACACAAACACATATATATATAAGCTATTTGAGTCTAATAATTGGTATTTATACAGACAACTTGATTCCGCTCTCTGATTTGCTGCCACCCTTAACTTTCCAAGAGTTTCTAATTGAAGCCCATTGTATGCTTTCAAACAGCATGTTACAATTCAGGTGTATCCTTTGTTTGACTTTATCCCCCCTGTCCACATCCATGGTATGTCCCCTTCTGTGTCTCTCCCTCCCTTCTTCTCTACTTACTTTATCTACTACTCTCTCTTTTCTTAAAGCTATTTAGGTTATTTTTGGTACAAATGTTGTATTACTGTACAGTAGTATTTTTATTTGGGTATATGTTGCGGATCTCTAATGTCAGTTAATGTCCACTGTAATATCGACTACCACAGGTATTCTGCTGTATGATGTTATTGAAGGATTTAGTTATTATTCGGCCACAAAAGCTTTAACTGATTTCACATTTTACAGTCTTAATATGCATTTCTGTATAATATTCGCTCATATGGTCTATTTCTCACTGTATGTGTTTTATTGCACCTACTGTTCCTTCTTTTTGTTGCATTTATTTAGCAATGTACCTTCACTTTGTATGTCTTGTCGATTTCTAATGAAAATAAAAATGGTAATATAAAAAAGCGGGCTTCTGGTAGGCGGACCAAGCAATCTGGCCACGTTTTAATTAGCTCTCCATCCCGGCGGTTATTGCAAAACAACGGAGACCAGGACTGGGACTCTCGCTTCTACACCTGCGGAGTCCGGAGATACAGAGGGGCCAAGCAGCAGTGTTTCCCAGCTCACCCCTGCTCCCACACTGTCACTGGAGCCAGCATACATAGTGTGCACTGAACTGCGGTGGCCATCTTGTAGCCTGGCCACCCCTTCCTCTACGGGACCTCCTGCTTGGCGCAACCTCTGAAGCCTCTGTGGGGAAGCCTATCACCTGTTATACCAGGTGTGCTGGCTCCCCTTTACATCAGTGGTTTGGACAACACAGATCATAGGAGGTTCCCACTGTACTCCTACCTTACAAAGCTCCCGCTGATGAAGGGACAGTGGAAGTGTTAACCTCCCAGCCCTTCCTTCTTCCTGCTTGCCTCTCTCTCTCATCATCCTGCATGGGCATAGTTCCTCCTCCCAACACCCCTATTGTCGTCTCATCACTGATACTGCAGCTTTTTCCAAGATACCACGTGTTGCAGGCATCATCTTGCCACATACCTCTCCTCCCTGCCTGTAACCTCTGTGACTTTCATCTGCCTACCTGGAAGTGTGAAGCAGCGGTGTACACACAGGTGTGGCTCTTGAATTCTCCCTCCTCCTCGCTGCTCCACAGTAACACTGCACCTGCCATTGGGGCGCTGGCGGCTGCCATCTTGGAAGGGACTGGGTCCATATACACGCACACACTGGTGGCACAGTTACTCTGTGTGCTCAGCTCATCTGACCCCATTATCATGTGCTACATGGTCTAACTATATTCTGCGGACACCATTTAGTGAGACCAGGGAGATTTCTGGGCACCGTCTCTACTATTGCTGCTCTGCTGTCTCCAAGTGTGTGGGGGTGTAAAGGTCCTGTGTGTCCACTCTGCTCTATAGCGACAGAAGACATCATGTCTCCCCTTTAGTCTTTACTCTACATTATATTTAGCTTTGTGGCCTCCTTTTATTTACTGCCGGGATTACAATATTAAAACAAAAAACAAAGAGAAGTGGTGCGCTTTTGTGTAATTGTATGCCTTTAAATTACAATAAGTTTAGGTGTCTGCTTATACTCGAAACTTAAATAAATAACCATAGAATCTGCTTTATAAATAAATTAATTTTTACTTCAATTGATAAACAATTTATTACATTTAAAAACTATAAAATCAAGGAATTGGTTTGTATACCACACACTCAAATAGGATGCATTAGATAACCTCTAGCACTGTATAATTATTAGCAACAATGTAACTCTTTTGACACTAAACAGACCCTTTGCAATCTGCTAAATAGTGTGTCAAACTGTAACAAATACTGACAATTTTACAAGGAAATTGAGGAAGTCCCGATTTACGACGGGACGAAATGCGTTGACGTCATATCCCAGTTTGCAGCCACACACTGACGGAAGCATCCTTACGAGCACTGTCTGCAATGGCCTCGTTGGAAGCGCAAACCGGAGCTCCGTTTATCCGCCAGCCAGAACCGAGACTGTGCCAAGTCCAGTGGCCACATTGGAAAGCGGTAATTGGGAGCAATATAAATATATACCCGCCTGCCAGAACTGAGATTGCACTGAATATAGTGCCGGCGGTGGGTGCTTACACTGACAGCCACAGGGACGTGTATCTCTCCGGGTGTCTGCACCGCTAGACATTCCCGCAAGTTCGGGTAAACCACTATACAGCAGCAATCCTCTGCACTGGGACGCCAGGAGCAGGAGGATTGGAGAGACCTTTTTTCCTTGTAAAATTGTCAGTATTTGTTACAGTTTGACACACTATTTAGCAGATTGCAAAGGGTCTGTTTAGTGTCAAAAGAGTTACATTGTTGCTAATAATTATACAGTGCTAGAGGTTATCTAATGCTTCCTATTTGAGTGTGTGGTATACAAACCAATTCCTTGATTTTATAGTTTTTAAATGTAATAAATTGTTTATCAATTGAAGTAAAAATTAATTTCTTTATAAAGCAGATTCTATGGTTATTTATTTCAGTTTCGAGTATAAGCAGACACCTAAACTTATTGTAATTTAAAGGCATACAATTACACAAAAGCGCACCACTTCTCTTTGTTTTTTGTTTTAAATTGTCTGAGGATCTAGCTAATCCTTTAGTGTGTGCAGCTGGTGGCTAATTAATGAATTACTGCTGACTAATTTGCGCCGGGATTTGGGGTGTATCCCTCTCCAGAGAATTTTTGGGATTACAATATTGCTGACCTCTTCCAATAGTTCCCATACCATGAGTGACTTTCATTCCATGATTTCCAGTTCATCACATTTCCCTATCACCCTATACTATGGATACATTTGTGGCAAAAATTCAGAGAGGCGGCAGAGGAGGTACAGCTGCAAAAACTCATGAAATGAGAACCTCTATAGTACCGGCAACTAGCCCGCCATACTCCCCTGGAGGTGATGACATCTTGTGTGGAATTTCTGAACCTACAATATTCAGTGCTACATCTATAGCTAAGGCCCAGGAAATATCTAATTTACTGACGCCTTTGCTTGATAAGAAATTGGCAGGCCTCAAAGATGTCATTGACTCTGCCGTTACCCAACTCAAGGAGCATTTGGCTCACTTTGAGGCAAAGCAGCGTATTTCTAATGTGGAAGATGACCTGCTGGCAGCTAAAGCTATTATCGTTTCCCAGGAGGCTTCCCTTGCAGCCATACAGGATAAGTTGGAAGATCTCGAAAATGGAAATTGCAGAAACAACCTTTGCCTGATTGACCTGCCGGAGTCATTAAAACAGTGAGATTTGATGGACTTGGTTTCTGTGTGGCTTCCGGTTGAAATGCGAGGGTTGCCTGCCTCTTGCACCATGCTCATAGAAAGGGTCCACTGCATCGGCCCGGATCGACAGATTGACCCCGACCTGTCATCTTCAAGTTCTTAAATTACGCAGATGAAGTCTGCATGCTGGACGCTTACAGAAAATCTCATGACCTGAATTACCATGGTGACAAGCTTCTTTTATTTTAAGACATTTCCTACCAAATAGTGATGAAAAGGAAAGAATTCTCCCCAGTTTGCAAGTCTCTCTTTTATGCTGGTATTCGCTTTGCGCTCTTGTATCCTGCTAAGTTATGAGTGAACATGACTGCAAACACCATTTCTTTGACTCAGTTTCACCTGCTAAGTTGTTTCTTACCTCACTTCAGAGCCATCCACATACTCTGTCTGATGACGCAGACTGATTATGGTCTTTGTTCGCAAGTATCACATCTATTTACATATTGCAATGTTTTCCCTAATTACCTTGTTCGTTATTCTTTGCCTAAGAATTGCTGCATTATTGTTGTCACTGTTTCCTTGCAATATTGGATTGATTTGCCTTACCTGCTCTCTCTTATTACCCCCTCTTCCCCTTTCTGCTGATGGCTATAATACACCTCCCTCCCCTTTCTCCCTCTACCTATGTTGAATCAACAAAATTATCACTGATACTCATTGGCCCTGTTGGACTTCTGTTTGGGTTCGCAAAATTCTGAAAATAGAATTGCATTGTATATATTTTGCTTAATGCCACTTGTGTTGTCTATAGTACACACTTTGTTTCTCTGGGTGGTGCCCCTGCTGGCTGGGACAAGGGGGAATACCTGCTTTCTGTTTACATTATGTTGTTTATTCCTGAAATTGGCTAGGTGTCATCCTTGACTCTGATCTGTCCTTTGTTCCCCACATTCAATCTGTCTCAAGATCATGTTACATGCATCTAAAAAACATATCCAAAATACGACCATACCTTACAGAAGACACTGCTAAAACTCTAATCCATGCTCTCATTATCTCCCGCATTGATTATTGCAATAGTCTCCTAATTGAATTGGTCTTCCCAAAACGATACTCTCACCACTACAATCCATTCTGAATGCAGCGGCGAAGCTAATCTTCCTCGCTAAACGTTCAACGTCTGCAGATCCACTCTGTCAGTCCCTCCATTGGTTACCTGTATTCTACTGTATTCAATATAAAATACTTTTACTCACACACAAGACCATTAACCAAACTACACCAACGTACATCACTTTGCTTATCTCAAAATATCTCCCAACCCGATCTCTTCGCTCTTCACAAGACCTGCGTCTCTCATCCACACTCATTACTCTCTCCCACTCACAACTGCAGGACTTTCATCGGGCTGCACCCACTCTGTGGAATGCCCTACCATGCACAATAAGACTCTCCTCTAGTCTCCAAACCTTCAAGCGTTCCCTGAAAACTCACCTCTTTGGGCAAGCATATCAAATTCCAGAACCGCCCACATAAAATTTCATAAACCTTCCTATCAAATTGCATCCACTCTGCACAGTCCACACATATCCTCACATGTCTTCTCATTCTACACTTTCCCTTCCTCTCACCCCCGGTTCATCATTGCTGTATGACCATATCATACAGCCCACCAAGAACCTTTGCAATCTGATGGACAACTATGCAATAGATAGTACCTTTCCTTGTGTATACATGCCTATTTCCCTATAGATTGTAAGCTTGCGAACAAGGCTTTCCTACCTCTATTACTGTTTGTTATTACCCAGTTTTGTTATATCATTGTTATTTCCAATTGTAAAGCGCAATGGAATTTGTTGCGCTATATAAGAAACTGTTAATAAATAATAAATAAATATGTCATACACGCACACAACCTCGCTAATCAAGCGGGAACACAACATTTTTAAACTGGAATGTGGAGGGCCTTAACCCGCCATTGAAACGGAGAAAAGTACTGCAGCACTTGAAGCGGTTTAAGCCAGATATTGCTGTACTACAGGAATCACACTGGAAGGCAGGGGATCCTAATACTCTTAGAGATAATTGGTTCTCTGACTACATGTCGGCTTCCTTTACTGCTAAACAACTCATCATTAGCAAGTCTTTACAATACACGATATTAGACAAGTTATGTGACCCGGAGGGTCAATTTATTTTTGTAAAGCTACAATTAGAAGGGGAATTATATACGATAGCAACGTTATATGCACCTACTGGTCCCAATAATGTTTTCTTTACAGACGTTTATGTTATATTACAAGATTGGGTGGCAGGACACATAGTGTTAGATGGGGATTTTAATACCACTTTGAATCCATCTTTAGACAAAACCAACACTGCCACCCGCACTGCTCCATCTTCTGCATTGGCTTTATTGATGGATTCTCTGCATCTCTCTGACACTTGGAGGTATCAACATCCAGTGGGTAGAGATTATACCTTCTATTCCCACCCACATCACACCTCCTCCAGAATTGATTTTTGTTTTTTTCCCACCTCTTTGCTTGTCAGGGTGCATTGTTCCAAAATTGAAAACATTGCTGTTTCGGACCACTCTGACACTTTGCTCCCCCAAATGTCATTCATTTAATTGGAGATTCCCATCGTATTTAGCAGATTCTCCTGACTTTAAATTGTCCTTGGAACAGCACTTTCTTAATTATGTGGATGACAACATCCAGCATGTTGAAGATGTGAACTTATTTTGTGCCGCCTCCAAACCGATGCTTCAAGGTCATGTAATTGCTTATATTGCAGCCAAACATAAGTCCATGAATATTAGATTACAAGAGCTCAGTTTAGCAGTATCAGATTCTTATTCTGCTATGTTACAAGATGACACTCCTGAAAAGCATCAATTATATGTGACACTGTACCACCCATGAGACTTTTCTACAAGCTACAAGAAACAGGGCTAGGAATCACAATATGCACTTGGGTCAAAAACTGGTTAGATAATAGGGAGCAGCGTGTTGTGGTTAATGGATCTTTTTCAAATTGGACTGAAGTGCTAAGTGGTGTGCCGCAAGGCTCAGTATTAGGACCGCTATTGTTTAATATTATCATTAACGACCTAACAGAAGGTCTGGAGAGCATGTTGTAAATTTTTGCAGATGATACCAAATTGTGTAAAGTTATAAATGTGGAGGGGGATGCTGAGTCGCTTCAGAATGACTTAGTTAAATTAGAAGCTTGGGCAGCGAAATGGAGAATGTGCTTCAATACAGACAAGTGTAAGGTAATGCACTGTGGTAACAAGAACACAAATAACACCTACCTACTAAATGGGGTAAAATTAGGGGATTCTGTACTGGAAAAGGACTTAGGTGTCCTCATAGATAGCAAACTAAGCAGTAGTACCCAAAGTAGGACTGCAGCAAAGAAGGCTAATAAGATATTAGCATGCATAAAACGGGGAATTGATGCTAGGGACGAGAGTATTATACTCCCGTTATATAAATCACTTGTGAGGCCACACCTTGAATACTGTGTACAATTCTGGGCACCTTACTACAAAAAGGATATCCTGGAGCTAGAAAAGGTTCAGAGGCAGGCGACCAAACTAATTAAGGGTATGGAGACGCTGGAATACGAGGTAAGGCTTGCAAGACTAGGCATGTTTACACTGGAAAAGAGGAGATTAAGAGGGGACATGATCAACATTTACAAATATATAAGGGGACAATATACAGATCTTGTGCAGGACCTGTTTTTGGTTAGATCAACACAGAGAACTCGTGGACACTCACGCAGGTTAGAGGAGAGGAGATTCCGCACAATACGGCGTAAAGGCTTTTTTTACGGTAAGGACGATACGTGTTTGGAATTCCCTGCCTGAGGGAGTTGTAATGGCCGACTCAGTCAACACCTTTAAGAATGAGTTAGATAAATTCCTAATGGATAAGGATATCCAGGGTTACGGGGCATAGTCACTCACTATGGTTATTATAAAAAAGAGGGGTAAAACGTAACGGCAGTCATCAACTTCAGTCAAAATTTTATACAAAATAATCATGCATAGGAGACCACAAATAGGTTGAACTCGATGGACAATTGTCTTTTTTCAACCTTAGATACTATGTTACTATGTTACTGTGTTACTATGTATGATACTCTATGCACCGAAAAGGCACAATATTCTGTAGACCACCAAAATAATTGCTATTTTTTTAGGTGGGGCAAGAGAGCTGGCAAGTTGCTTGCTTCTGTAGTCCGTAGTCAACGACCCATGGTACATATACTGAAACTCACTCTTGACACAGGACACTTGACATCTGCTTCCGATATTGCCACTTCATTTTTAGATTATCATACAAAGTTGTACACCGCTCCTCCTGACAACCCCTCTTTGGGAATGTATTTTATTAGAAAGGCTGGGGCTCCGATATTGACTGATGCTGAAAATGGTGCCTTGGTGAATATTATTTCAGAGCAGGAACTTAGATCGGCAATTGGCCGGCTAACTAGAGGTAAGGCCCCAGGTCATGATGGGCTGGGAGCCAAATATTATAAATTATTTTCCCCCATCTCTCTCTATGTTTCTAAATTTATTTAATTCCATATTGTCAGGTAAAGAACCCCCAAGCTAGGATTATTCTCCTTCCGAAACTGGGTAAAGATCTCCACCTATTGCCATATCTCCCTTTTAAATCAAGATCTCAAATTATTAACAACTATTATAGCGCAATGTCTATAGACTCTGCTGCCGAAATTGCTCCATCCCTCTCAAAATGGCTCTGTAAAGGGCCGTACATCAGTACACAATATCACGGTAACTCGCTCTTAGCTAGCTGTAATGCTGACAAGTCTTTTGACAAGGTATCCTGGACACATTTGCTCCATGTAATGCACCTCCAGAATTTTGGTGTTGGCTTTATTACTTTGTTTTGCCAGCTGTATTCTTCTCCCAACGCCTTCCTGACCATCAATAGCCTAAACACCTCAAACTTTACTTTATATTGTGGCACCAGGCAGGGTTGCCCTCTATCACCTTTATTGTTTAACTTGGCAATAGACCCTTTGACTAGACTAGGGGTGGGCAACATGCGGCCCGCGGACCGATACTGCCTGGCCCGCTGTGCCCCACCAGAGTGCAATGACAAGAGGCCCGACAGGCCGCTTGTCATTGCACTGCTCGCAGACGCGGCGCCGCTGAGGAAATCCCGGTCACGTCACATGGTCAGCTGACCAGGATTTCCTCTATCTCATGTGCTGGGCGTCACGGGGGCAGCGCTGGGCGTCACGGGGGCGGTGCTGGGCAGGCACTGCAGAGTGGGACTCGGAGCAGAACGAAGCGGCCAGTGGGGAGCACAAGCGGAGGCCAGTGGGGAGAAGAAACGGCGGCCAGCGGGGAGAAGCAGCAGCAGCAGCGCGGATCATCACTGACAGTGGGGATCGTCACTGACAAATAGGTAAACCCCCTGGATAAAGCTAAAGCTGCCCTATAAGTTATGGGGAGGGGAGTTAAAAACGGTTGTATGGGTTTAGGGGAGTGGGGGGGGAGGGTAAGGACTGCTATATAGGTTTAGGGGAGGGTGGGGAAAGGGGGGTAGGGACTGTCTGCCGTAATGTGTAAAAACGGGGGCCCTGTCTGCCGTAATGTGTAAAAACGGGGGCGCTGTCTTCCATAATGTGTAAAAACGGGGGCGCTGTCTGCCGTAATGTATAAAAACGGGGGCGCTGTCTGCCGTAATTATAAAAACGGGGGTGCTGTCTGCCGTAATGTGTAAAAACGGGGGGTGCTGTCTGCCGTAATGTGTAAAAACGAGGGCACTGTCTGCCGTAATGTATAAAAACGGGGGCGATGTCTGCCGTAATGTATAAAAACGGGGGCGATGTCTGCCGTAATGTGTAAAAAGGGGATGCTGTCTGCCGTAATGTATAAAAACGGGGACGCTGTCTGCCGTAATGTATAAAAGCGGGGGCGCTGTCTGCCGTAATGTATAAAAGCGGGGGCGCTGTCTGCCGTAATGTATAAAAGCGGGGGCGCTGTCTGCCGTAATGTATAAAAGCGGGGGCGCTGTCTGCCGTAATGTATAAAAGCGGGGGCGCTGTCTGCCGTAATGTATAAAAGTGGGGGCGCTGTCTGCCGTAATTATAAAAATGGGGGTGCTGTCTGTCGTAATCTGTAAAAAGGGGACGCTGTCTGTCGTAATGTGTAAAAAAAGGGGGACACTGTCTGCCATAATGTGTAAAAAGGGCACACTGTCTGCCATAATGTGTAAAAAGGGATCTCTTTTTGAGTATTTTGTGTGTGGCCCTCGAATATTCGCTGGAAGTGTTAAACGGCCCCCCAGCTGAAATAATTGCCCACCCCTGGACTAGACGGTTTCATTTACACAACCTCTGGCATGGAATTGAGATTGGTCTGCATGTACTGAAAGTTTCAGCATATGCTGATGATCTTTTATTATACTTTACAAATCCACAAGAGGCATTTCCAGGCTTTCTGCAACTGTTGCTTGATTTGGAAAATGTCTCTGGTTTTTTAATCAACAAACTGAAAACCAAAGTATTAGCATTACACATAGGAGCTAGGGAAGGTTGGCCAAAGGGCTTTCCATTTTTATGGGCAGACTCCTCCCTTACGTATTTAGGTCTCAACATAACAGTAAAACCAGCTGACTTGTATATGGCCAACATCCCTGACCTGATTACTCACACATTATCAGACTTTCACTCTTGGCATTATTTACCATTGTCTTACATAGGCAGATGCCATTTAACCCCCGATTGTTATATGCCATACTAATGCTTCCCATTCTGTTGAAGGCTTCGGACTTAAAAACTTTACACAAGGCTTTTAGCACTTTCATCTGGGCTGTAAAAAAGCCTAGCATATCAATGTTTAAACTATGTCAATCCACCTCACTAGGAGGCATTAATTTACCTTGCATATGGTTTTATGGCTTGGCAGCAAATTATTGCTGTCGTAGATTGGATACACACCACCAGTAATTATGCAAATACTGTCCTGGAACAGGCCTTCTATCCAAATATACCTCTGACTAGTTTGTTACACATGAGGTCATCTAATCATCCCCCTAGTATAACCAACAATGTATTACTCACAACCACATGTACTGCCTCGCGGCTATCTTGCTCTGGCTTGGGGCTTTCTTCTCATAAAACTGTTTTCCAACCACTTCATCATACTGCCATTGCCTATACCTCATTGACACAGGGTTCCTTGTTAACTACTCTTTGGACTAGGGGGAATCTCAATTTGGCTATGCATATGTTAGAGAGTAGTAGTTTGAAGGTATTGCCTTATGACCGTTTGTGTGAAAAGTATCCGGCCTTGTCCATTTCATTATTTGTGTATTACCAACTTTGCAGTTGCACCACCAGTGTCCTTTCTAAGTTTTCAGATACTGGCACCTCGAATGGGCTTGATATTCTGGTTAGACATGCTACTGAAGGGATAGGCACTACTTCCCGTTTATACGGGCATATTAAACGCTAGCTTTATTTGCAACGTTTGCAAGCAGGTATGGCAACGTGGATCATTACTTTCCCGAACATTTCACTTACTATGATCCTTTCAGCATTTACACAACTTAATAAAATCTTGGTGTCCGCTTCTTACATGGAAATGCAATACAAGTTATTGCATCAGGCTTATTACACTCCAAAATGACGCCTACTGATGGGTGCATCTGCAGACTCAAAATGCTTTAAATGTGCAGCACCAGATGCTGACTTGTATCACTGCATGTGGAGCTGCCCTATGGTTCATGAATTTTGGATGGCAATAAGTCATTATATAAAAGATACTAAGATACTTATGATATTACAATTACTCCTACCCCGGAGTGGGCTTGTGGGACATATACACATCTCCCATTAACAGCAGACCTCCCTTGGGACAGAGATTGTTGTTGGCCAAATTAGCGGCCTCAGTGCAGAAAACGATATTGTCACAATGGATACCACCTGATCCTTTACAATTGTCTCTATTTTTACCCTGGGTATAATATTTATTTTACATGGATTGGCTTGAGATGTCCCTTAATAAAAAGAATGCTGACAATTTTTTTGATATTTGGCTGCCCCATGTTAGATCTTTGTCCCCACCCCTTAATTATTTACGAGTAGCAGTATCTCTAACATCATGGTATAATCTAGCCATGCTAGAGACCGGCAGTCCTCCTTTCTAAATATGTTTCATATACTATGACGTGTGTTCCTCACATACCTACTCCTGTTTTAATATCATGATTTACTGTGTTTTTCAATGATCATTGTTGATATGTGAATTTTGTTCATATCACTGTTCCTGTTACAGTGTTTATTCTTTCTCGTACTACCTGTTTTTATTGTATTGTGTTGTACTACTTATACTACTGTTTGTATATAAATGTGCAATTCTCCAATAAAATAATATGGGGAAAAAAATGCATTCCAGAAGTGAAAATCAAACCCACGTGGCTATGTATCCATTGGTTCATAAGTCCAACACCTTAACCAGTCAGCCATCCTGGTGTGATGGTGTGAAATGTTTTCGTGTCAAATACTAAAGCATATGTATATTTTAATGTGCATGGTCAACTTTTCAGCAAACTTTGTACTGCTTTGAGTCTAAATTATTACATAAGTGTGGCTATTGTTTTTTTTTTACGTATGATACAGTACTTATATTTCTATTCTTCACAACAATTAAGGTTCTTTTGAATAAAAAGTTTCATAATATTTCCATATTTGTTTAAAGTTATTTGTTTTCACCATATTTTGAACTGCTCATCTATCAAAACTGTCCTTTCTTTTGTATGATTACAAGCAACATTTGTAGATAGTTGCTATCATTCTTTTTTTGTCTTGTCACATATCAATTCTTTTGTGGAACAAGTATGGTGGTTAACAAATGTAAGCATCACCGACTTTTGTACATGTCCCTAATTGATAACATTGTTCTGTGTACATATTTAGGAATCTGAAATTAAAATGCATTCCAGAAGTGGTATGCATTTTAATATCCCATGCGGATATATATCCATTGGATCTTAAGTCCAACGCCTTAACTACTCGGCCATCCTGGTGTGGTGCCCAGGAACTTTTCATGGCAAATACTATTGCAGTATTCATGTTAATTTTGATGTGCATGTTTAACTTTGTACTGCTTGGAGTTTAAAAGATTACCGTACATAAGTCTGGGTATTTTAATGGATATTATGATATCATTGTTTACTTTCTTTATAGAAAGTCAGGTTCTTTGGAAAAAATGGATTGAAAATATTTTTTTATCAAAGTAGCTTAAGTTATTGAATTTCACCATATTTTGAGAGTTTTCCCTAATTGACAAATTATTCCTCATTTGGTTAGCTGAAATTTAAAATCTAACCAGAAGTGGGGATTGATCCCATGTAAATGTAAATCCATCGAATCTTAAATCCACCACCTTACCCACTCGGCCATCCAGGTGTGAGGCTGTCGACATTTTCATGGCAAAATATTTTGCAAAGCATGGGACACAATTAAAAGGCTGCCATGCGGGATCCTGGCTGTCATAATACCAACACCATAATCGTACCCAGTGGCCATAATACTGGCACCAAAAATGCCAACAGAGGTGGGATTAACAGTGTGAAAATACAGATGCCTAGAATTCTGAATGTCCTCTCAGCAGGATGCCATATCGTCCTGCCACGGGAAGGGGGGAGGTTAGGTTTAGGCATTAGAAGAGGTGTTAGGGTTAATATGTAGGTACAGGTAGGTTAGGATTAGGTACCAGTGAGTAAGGGTTTGGTTTAGTCACTTAGAAGAGGAGGTTAGTGTTACACACCAAGTGGGAAGTGTTAGCATTAAGCATCGGGAAAAGGAGGCTTAGTGTTAGGAACCCCGGGGAGGGAAAGGGTTAGGCACCCAGGGGAGGGTTAGACATCCACAAGGGAAGGTAAGGGTAGGGGAAAGGGGAGGGTTAGGGTATTAACTGCAGGGATGTCGGGATTTAAATTTTCAGGATGCTAACCATAGGCATCCAGTCCATCAGGATTACATTCTGAACCCCATTGCATATTTATATTTTAATGTTCATGTTCAACTTTTATGCAAACTTTATACTGTTTGGAGTCTAAATTACTACATACGTTTTTTGTACTGTCACATGTCAATGCTTTTGTGGAACACGTATTGTACTTTACAAATGTAAGCAACATCGGCTCTTGTACATTTCCCTAATTGATAATATAGTTCCTTGTACATATTTAGGTATCTGAAATGAAAATACATACCAGAAGTGGTGTTTGAACCCAAACGGATATATATCCTTTGGATTTTAAGTCCAACGCCTTAACCTCTCGGCCATCCTGGTGTATTGCCCATGGTCTTTTCATGGCAAAGACTATAGCACTATTCATGTTTATTTTGATGTGCATGGTTAAATTTGCACTACTTGGAATTGAAAATATGACATAGCTTTAGGTATTTTAATGGATATTATGATATCATTGTTTCCTTTCTTCATAGAAAGTCAGGTTCTTTGGAAAAAAGATTGAAAATATTTCTTTTTATCAATGTATTTTAAGTTAATGATTTTCAGCAAATTTTGAGTTTTCCCTAATTGCCGAATTCTTCATCATACATATTTAGTTAGCTGAAATAAAAATGCATACCAGAAGAGGGGATCAAACCCATACTAATATGTATCCTTTGGATCTTAGGTACTTAATCACTTGGCCATCCTGGTGTGAAGCTGTGTAACATTTTCGTGTCAAATACTGTTGCAAAGCATATATATCTTTCAATGTGCATGGTCAACTTTTCAGCACACTTTATACTGCTTTGAGTCTAAATTATTACATAAGTCTGACTATTGTTGTTTTTTTAAAAGTATGATACTTATATTTCTATTCTTCACAACAAGTAAGTTTCATAATATTTCCATATTTGTTTCAAGTTACTTACTTTCACCATATTTTGAACTGCTCAGCTATCAAGCCTGTTCTTTCTTTTGTATGATTACAAGAAACATTTGTAGATAGTTACTATCATTCTTTTTTCTCATACGTCCTAGAGGATGCTGGGGTCCACTTCCGTACCATGGGGTATAGACGGTTCCGCAGGAGCCATGGGCACTTTAAGACTTTTTCAGAGTGTGAACTGGCTCCTCCCTCTATGCCCCTCCTCCAGACCTCAGTTTAGGAAATGTGCCCAGGCAGACTGGTCGCACTCCAGTGGAGCTCTACTGAGTTTCACTGAAAAACTTTATGTTAGGTTTTTTATTTTCAGGGAGACTGCTGGTAACAGTCTCCCTGCTTCATGGGACTTAGGGTGAAGAAGTAGGAACCAACTTCCTAAAGAGTTTCATGGCTCTGCTTCTTGCTGACAGGACACCATTAGGTCCTGAAGGGTACTGAACACTAGCTGCGGCTATGCGCTCACTCCCACAGCACGCCGTCACCCCCCTAACAGAGCCAGAAGTCAGAAGACGCGTGAGTATTATTACAGGGGTTTTGCAGAGAGGGATCTCCGGTCATAGTGACGGCTCAAGGTACCACGCAGCGAGCGGGAATGCTGCGCGAATATGCTATCCATAACACAGTGCACAGCAGGTTGCAGGGCGCAGGGGGGGTGCCCTGGGCAGCATGAAACCTACTCTCACTGACAAAAGGTAGCATACTTTGTATTTACACTGTCCTACACCCCCGCCAGTATAAATATCTATTCTAAAGCTGAGGAAAAATGCGCCATTACAGGGGGCGGGGCTTCTTCCTCAGGCAGCCAGCACACTGCTCAGTGCCATTTTCTCCCAGCAGCTGCAGGGCAAGAAACACTGATCCTCCTCTCCACTTCTGAATCAAGTATCAAGGTGCAAAAAAGGGGGGGAGTGTAATATTCGGTGCTAAAACCCATTATTCGTAATAGAAAGTGCTTGAAGATCTCTGTGTACAAAGTACGCGACACAGGGATTTTGTCTCTGTGTAAAAAGTACGCAACATGGGGATTTTGTCTCTGTGTACAAAGTACGCGACACAGGGATTTTTTTTGGGCTCTGAGTTGTGAACTGGCAATTCCTTTCTGTGTCCTTCTGACAGACTTTACAGTGGGTCTGTCCCCATTAAGCCACGGAGTGTCTGTGGTTTGATTGTGCACTTGTGTGACATGTCTGAGGCAGGGAGCTCTTCCCCTGAGGGAGCCATTTTAGGGACACAGAGTTGTAATGTGGTGGCGCTGCTGGGACACCACGAGCCTGAATGGGTGAAAGATTTACGTGATAGTGTGAATCATATCAGTAAGAGATCGGATAAGTCTGAGTCTCATGAAGAAAACGAGAAAATACGTGGAAGATGTGATTTTTAATAGTTCTGCTTTTTCATCCACAGGGGACCCCTCTGGGTCACATAAAAGGCCATTTACACAAGTTGTACAGACTGATACCGACACGAACTCTGAATCCTGTGTCGACATTAGTGATTCCAGGGGAATAGATCCAAAGTTAGCAAAAAACATTCAATATATGAGTGTTACTATAAAAGAGGTGTTAGAAGTTACGGAGGCCCCTTCTTTACCACAGGAGAAGGCTTACTTTTGTAAAGAAAAGAAAATTAATGTAACTTTTCCTCCATCTCATGAGCTGAACAGTCTTTTTGAGGGAGTCTGGACAATTCCTGAAAAGACATTTCAGATTCCCAAAAGAATTCAGGTAGCTTACCCTTTCCCTGCTGAGGACAGGAAAAGGTGGGAGTCACCCCCCGTTTTAGACAGTGCCCTGTCATGGTTAACAAAAAAGGTGATTCTCCCTGCGCCTGGGACGGCTTTACTGAAAGATCTGGCAGACCGCAAGTTGGAGAATACGTTGAAATCTATGTGGCCAATGGGACATTACTCAGGCCTACCATTGCCTATGCATGGGTGAGTAGTGCTATTGAAAAGTGGTCAGAAAACTTGTCATCAGACATTGACACAATAGATAGAGACAAGATACTCCTAACGTTAGGTCATATCAAAGACGCTGCTGCATACATGCTAGAGGCCATGAAAGATATTGGTCTCTTGGGATCAAGAGCCGCAACCATGGCAGTCTCAGCACGGAGGGCGTTGTGGATTCGCCAATGGAATGCTGATGCAGATTCCAAAAGGAATATGGAGGCTCTCCCGTATAAGGGTGAGGCCTTGTTTGGAGATGGGCTGGATGCGTTAGTTTCTGTGGCTACCGCAGGTAAGTTGACATTCTTGCCTAATGCTCCTGCGGCGGCAAAAGAGACACATCACTCTCAGATGCGGTCCTTTCGGCCCAATAAATACAAAAAGGGTAAAGGTTCCCCTTTCTCTGCGAGTAAAGGAAGGGGAAAAGGAAAAAAGTCTGCAGTGTCTACAGGATCACAGGAGCAGAGATCAACTTCTGCTTCTGCCAAATCTGCAGCATAATGCTGGGACTCCCTTGCGGGAGTCCGCTCAGGTGGGGGCGTGTCTGAAACTCTTCAGTCAGGTCTGTGTTCAATCTGGCCTGGACCCGTGGGTCTTACAAATAGTGTCCCACGGGTACAAACTGGAGTTTCAAGACATTCCCCCATGCCGATTTTTCAAATCGGCCCTACCAGCTTCTATCCCAGACAGGGAAGTGATAGCAGCAGCAATACAAAAATTATGTCAGGATCAAGTTATTGTCCTGGTTCCCTTGTTACAACAAGGAGAAGGGTTTTAATCAAGCCTATTCGTAGTTCCGAAGCCGGACGGCTCAGTCAGTCCGATTCTAAACCTGAAAACTCTGAATCTCTACCTGCAAAGGTTCAAGTTCAAGATGGAATCTCTGAGGGCAGTGATTTCCAGTCTGTAGGAAGGGGACTTCATGTTGTCAGTGGACATAAAAGATGCCTACTTACTTGTTCCCATTTATCCTCCACATCAAGCTTATCTGAGATTTGTGATAGAGGGTTGTCATTACCAATTTCAGATGCTGCAGTTTGGACTCTCCACGCCACCGAGGGTGTTCACCAAGGTGATTGTGGAGATGATGGTCCTCCTTCGACAGAAAGGAGTAAATATAATTCCTTACCTGGACGATCTCCTGATAAAAGCGAGGTCCAGGGAAAGGTTGGTGCAGAACATTGCACTCTCCCTGACAGTACTTCAACACGGTTGGATCATACATTTTCCAAAGTCACAGTTGGAACTGATGACAAGATTGTCTTTTCTGGGGATGATACTGGACAGAGAAGTACAGAGGGTATTTCTTCCAGTAGAAAAGGCTCTGGAAATCCAGAGAATGGTCAAACAAATTCTGAAACCAACAAAAGTGTCGATTCATCAATGCATTCGGTTGTTGGGAAAGATGGTAGCGGCCTATGAGGCCATACAGTTTGGCCGTTTCCATGCCAGAGTATTCCAGTGGGACCTGTTGGACAAGTGGTCCAGATCCCACCTACACATGCACCAAAGGATAATCCTGTCATCCAAAGCCAGAATTTTGCTCCTGTGGTGGCTACACAGTTCTTACCTACTAGAGGGATGCAGGTTCGGGATTCAGGACTGGGTCCTAGTAACCACGGATGCAAGTCTCCGAGGCTGGGGAGCAGTCACACAGGGGGAAAGCTTCCAAGGAAGATGGTCAAGTCAAGAAGCTTGTCTCCACATAAACATTCTGGAGTTGAGAGCCATTTACAATGGCCTTCTACAAGCGGTACATCTTCTTTAAGATTAACCCGTACAGATCCAGTCGGACAATGTAACAGCAGTCGCGTACATAAACCGTCAGGGCGGAACGAAAAGCAGAGCGGCGATGGCAGAGGTGACAAAGATCCTCCTCTGAGCAGAAAGACATGCAAGAGCTCTGTCTGCAATTTTCATTCCGGGAGTGGACAACTGGGAAGCGGACTTTCTCAGCAGAAACAATCTCCATCCAGGAGAATGGGGCCTCCACCAAGAAGTCTTCACAGAGGTGACAGGTCTTTGGGGAGTTCCTCAAGTAGACATGATGGCATCTCATCTCAACAAGAAGCTTCAGAGATATTGTTCCAGCTCTAGAGACCCTCCAGCAATAGCAGTGGATGCACTAGTGACCCAGTGGGTGTTTCGGTCGGTGTATGTCTTCCCTCCACTTCCACTAATACCAAAAGTTCTCAAGATCATAAGAAGAACAAGGGTATGAGCGATCCTCGTTGTCCAGGACTGGCCAAGGAGGGCTTGGTATCCAGATCTTCAGGAGTTGCTCATAGAAGATCCTCTGCCTCTTGCTCTTCGTGAGGACCTGCTCCAGCAGGGGCCGTGCGTATATCAAGACTTACCGCGGCTACGTTTGATGGCATGGCTGTTGAGCACCGGATCCTAGTCCGAAAGGGTATTCCCAAAGAAGTCATTCCCACTCTGACTCAGGCCAGGAAAGGGGTAACGTAAACATTACCACCGTATTTGGACAAAATATGTGTCTTGGTGTGAATCCAAGAAGGCTCCAATGGAAGAGTTTCAGTTAGGACGTTTTCTCCATTTTCTCAAGACGGGTGTGGATGCGGGCCTACGATTGGGGTCAATCAAGGTCCAGATGTCGGCATTGTCCGTTTTCTTTCAGAAACAATTGGCCTCCCTTACAGAAGTTCAGACCTTCGTGAAGGGGGTTCTGCACATCCAACCTCCATTTGTGCCTCCTGTGTGCAGTTCCTTCAATCGGATTGGTTTGAACCTCTCCAGGAGATAGAATTGAAGTTTCTCACTTGGAAAATGGTCATGCTGTTGGTCTTGGCATCCGCAAGAAGGGTGTCTGAGTTAGGGGCCTTGTCTTACAAGAGCCCTTACTTGATCTTCCATGAAGATGGGGCTGAGTTAAGAACTCGTCAGCAATTTCTGCCTAAGGTGGTTTCTTCTTCCCATATAAACCAACCTATTGTGGTGCCAGTGGCTACTGACACCTTCGCTGCGTCAAAGTCTCTGGATGTGGTCAGAGCTTTGAAAATTTATGTCGCAAGAACAGCTCAGATACGGAAAACAGAGGCTCTGTTTGTCCTGTATGCTCCCAACAAGATTGGGTGTCCTGCTTCAAAGCAGACTATTGCACGCTGGATCAGAGGTACGATTCAGCACACTCATTCCACGGCAGGATTGCTGTTACCTACTTCGGTAAAAGCCCATTCTACTAGGAAGGTGGGCTCATCCTGGGCAGCTGCCCGGGGGGTCTCGGCTTTACAACTTTGCCGAGCAGCTACTTGGTCACGGACAAACATGTTTGCTAAGTTTTACAAGTTTGACACCTTGGCCGATGAGGACCTAAAGTTTGGTCAATCGGTGCTGCAAGTCATCCGCACTCTCCCGCCTGTACTGGAGATTTGGTATAACCCCATGGTTCTGAAGTGGACCCCAGCATCCTCTAGGACGTATGAGAAAACAGGATTTTAATACCTACCAGTAAATCCTTTTCTCCTAGTCCGTAGAGGATGCTGGGCACCCAACCCAGTGCATACTTCACCTGCAGTTGTTATTTCATTGTAGTTACACAAGTGTTGTGTTAAAATTAATTTCAGCATGTTGCTGCAATAGTTCATGCCCATTGGCATGTGTTATGTTGAATGCCATGTTGTGCGGCATGGTTGAAGTGTGAGCGGATATGAATCTCACCGTTAACTTAAAAGTAAATCCTTTCCTCGAAATGTCCGTCTCCCTGGGCACAGTTCCTATACTGAGGTCTGGAGGAGGGGCATAGAGGGAGGAGCCAGTTCACACACTGAAAAAGTCTTAAAGTGCCCATGGCTCCTGCGGAACCGTCTATACCCCATGGTACTGAAGTGGACCCCAGCATCCTCTATGGACTAGGAGAAAAGGATTTACCGGTAGGTATTAAAATTCCGTTTTTGTCTTGTCACATGTCAATGCTTTTAAGAAACGCATATGGCAGTTTACAAATGGAACCAACATCAACTTTTGTACATGTCCCTAATTGACAACATTGTTCCTTGTATATACTGTATTTAGGAATCTGAAATCTACATGCATACCAGAAGTGGGGTTCGAACCCACGTGGATATATATCCATTGTATCTTAAGTCCAATGCCTTAACCACTCAGCCATCCTGGTGGGGGCCCAGGAAGTTTGCATGGCAAATACTAGTGCACTATTCATGTTCATTTTGATGTGCATGGTTAACTTTGTACTGCTTGGAGTCTAAAATATTACATAACTATGGGTATTTTAATGTGTATTATGATATCATTGTTTACTTTCTTTATAGAAAAAAGTTGATTTACAGAAGACTCTTGTGTGGGTGCACTCTTGTATTAATTTGTTTATATGAAAATATTAAAACATAACTTTTATTATCAAATTAATTTAAAATAAAATCCACACTTACATAGTCCATCACAATTAATCAATAAGATATAATGATACATGTATATTACTCAGCCCGCCAGCATCTCTGAGAGATACCACATATAATTAATGTGGCTGGTTAGTATAAGAGGCTAGAGCGAGTGCAAGCAAAAGCCAATCAATTTGTATATTGGAAAATTTGGAAATGTTCTGGTTAGTCTATGCTGATAGACTTGAGGAGGGATGTAGACACTATGGCTCTACACCCTAATCCTATCCAACCAGCACAAGCTCAGCTTGTGTTAATAAGACCTCCAGGGGTCAATGAACTGGACTATTGTAGGGAGTATAGATCCTTGATTGTATTGAAACTTGTCAGATCTATGAGGTATCAGCGAAGGTGGTACTAAGGAAAAATATTCAGTGTCAAGTAAAAGAATAAGCTAGAGGGATGATTGGAGAAAAAATTTGATGATCCTGCTGTTGGTATATAGTTGAGAATGAATTACAACACCGGGTATTCTCTGGGGGTCCCCCTCACAGATACTGACCCAGCCCACCACCGTTTTGCTTCCAAGGTCGGACGAGATCGGGCTCTGTCGGTGGGGTATGGTAGTAATTTCTCGGGCCCACTGGAACCGACTTACCAATGAGAGTGCACCTAAGGAAGAATTAGGAGAGAAGACAGGAAAAGTGGCGGATCTGCTGTCAATGTGATGAAACCGTATCTGTCCAACAAATAGCCAAAATCCTGCGTTCCTCAGATGTATGTGAGTTAAGAATTGGCATAGATCAATCCTGTAGGAGGGTTAAATGTCTGTACCAATGCCATTGTTATTGGTATATAGGGTCAAATGAATGAATAAAAGTGCACCGGTCCCTGCCCAGGTCCCTGGGTCAGTCTCAGGTTACCAGGATCCAGAAAGTACTCCTTACGTCCTTAGTTCATGCTGGAAAACGCGTTTCACCCATCCTGCGGGCTTGTTCACTTCAGCATTAATACAGACATTTAACCCTCCTACAGGATTGATCTATGCCAATTCTTACCGTTTCATCACATTGCTTCTAGCCTATATAACATATATTATACCATTTTTTCAATAGGTCAATCTTTCAGCAATTTCTTCACCAATAGGTTGTGCAATACCGACTCCCAGTCCTACAATTTTTTTCACCTATCTTTGACCCTATTTAGGGTGGCCCAGGGATCTGGGCAGAGACTGTCATTGTCTAACCACTTTTTCAGTCACCAGCGCACATGGACACTGATTGCTTTTTGGCTTTGATAATAATTTATTTCTGAATATTTTTACATAGGGATTCAATATATGTATGTGTATGAGCAAGTGGTTTAATCAGCACCCATTAGGGCCAGTGTGCCCCCCTTTTACTTGATTCTGCTGGGAAAGAGGGTTATTGCTAAACATACCCAATATTGCGAATTATTCTGGCTTATGCATAATATGTTTCGCTAGTAGGCTGTACAATATAGATTAGCAGCCCTGCATGTGTACCCCCTTGACCCTATTGAGGATGACCCAGGGATCTGGGCAGGAACCATTATATCATCATTTGGGCAGGAACCATTATATCATCATTTGGGCAGGAACCATTATATCATCATTTTTCAGTCATTTGTCAGCTATTAATGTATACAGATATTGTTTGTTTCCTGACTTCATTTACTCTTTCTCTGAAAACTTTGCATAAGGATTTGACACAGCATAGGTGTGAATAAGTGGGTCAATCAGCACCTACTAGGGCCTATGTACCATTTTTTGTTTGCTTGATTTCGCCTGTAATGAGGGTGACGGCCAAACATATTCGATATTGCCAATCTTTTTGTCTTATACACAACAATCTTAATTTGGACATAGTTCCGGTCTGATATCAATATTTACACCAGTGACAGTCCCAATTCACTCTTCTCTCTTCTCTTCTACCTTCTCTCTTTCTATAATTTCCCTCTCCATTATATCCGCGGACTCTCATCTATGATCCACAGGGTCATCCTGTGCCTAACGTAGACAGCAGATCCGCCACTTTTCCTGTCTTCTCTCCTAATTCTTCCTTAGGTGCACTCTCATTGGTAAGTCGGTTCCAGTGGGCCCGAGAAATTACTACCATACCCCACCGACAGAGCCCGATCTCGTCCGACCTTGGAAGCAAAACGGTGGTGGGCTGGGTCAGTATCTGTGAGGGGGACCCCCAGAGAATACCCGGTGTTGTAATTCATGACCTTTCTCGACTATATACTAACAGCAGGATCATCAAATTTTTCCTCTAATCATCCCTCTAGCTCATTCTTTTACTTGACACTGAATATATTTCCTTAGTACCACCTTCGCTGATACCTCATAGATCTGACAAGTTTCAATACAATCAAGGATCTATACTCCCTACAATAGTCCAGTTCATTGACCCCTGGAGGTCTTATTAACACAAGCTGAGCTTGTGCTGGTTGGATAGGATTAGGGTGTAGAGCCATAGGGGTATATGCAATTGCCGGCGAATCGCGGCAATTTTTTCGCCCGTTTCTTAATTCGACACAATTCGACCGTCGAATTCCGGCAGGTGGGTGCCGGAATTCAACATATTCAATAAAAAATGGATTCGACAGTCCCACTGTCGAAAAACGTCCAATTTGACGGATTTTGATTAGATTTTTAAAAATGTTTAAAAAACGGGTAAAAACGGTAAAAAACCCGAAAAAAAATTGCGTGGGGTCCCCCCTCCTAAGCAAAACCAGCCTCGGGCTCTTCGAGCCGGTCCTGGTTCTAAAAATTTGGGGGGAAAACTGACAGGGGATCCCCCGTATTTTTAAAACCAGCACCGGGCTCTGCGCCTGGTGCTGGTGCAAAAAATACGGGGGACAAAAAGCATAGGGGTCCCCCGTATTTTTTACACCAGCACCGGGACCACACGGACTGAAAGGGGTCCCATGTGTAAACATGGGACCCCTTTCTCCGAATGCAGAGACCCCCCGTGACTCCTGTCACAGAAAGGTCCCTTCAGCCAATCAGGAAGCGCCACTTCGTGGCACTCACCTGATTGGCTCTGCGCGTCTGAGCTCAGACGCGCATTGCACATCCCCCTCCATTACTTTCAATGGTGGGAACTTTGCGGTCAGCGGTGAGGTCACCCGCGGTCAGCGGCTGACCGCGGGTAACCCCACCGCTGACCGCAAAGTTCCCACCATTGAAACTAATGGAGGGAGCTGTGCAATGCGCTGTCTGCCAGCTCAGACGTGCATACAGCCAATCAGGAGAGTGCCACGAAGTGGCGCTTCCTGATTGGCTGAAGGGACCTTTCTGTGACAGGAGTCACGGGGGGTCTCTGCATTCGGGGAAAGGGGTCCCATGTGTAAACATGGGACCCCTTTCAGTCCGTGTGGTCCGGGTATTCGGTTTTTTGTTTTGCCAAGTACGTGGATTACAAATCACAGGACACTGGATTGAGGTGAGTATAATTTTATTTTCAGGTACACCGTGGATTCTACTTGGACAAGTGGACAGAGGTCGGCGTGTGAACATAGGTAAATATGTGTGTGTCGACATGTGTGAAATAAAGTTTTACTCTCACGGTGTGCGTGTCCTGTTTTTATTTGGGTATTTTTTTCCCAGTAGAACTACAGGTACCAGCGGGCCCGTTTTTCTCCCGCATGCTGGTACTTGTGGTTCTCCAAGTACCAGCTTTGCGGGGGAGGCTTGCTGGGACTTGTAGTACTATTGGACAAAAACAATATTCTTTCATTTTTCCGCAGCCCTTGGATGGGGAGGACAGCCTCGGGCTTCACCCCTGGCCCTTGGGTGGCTGGAGGGGGGGGGACCCCTTGATTTAAGGGGTCCCCACTCCTCCAGGGTACCCCGGCCAGGGGTGACTAGTTGCGTATTTAATGCCACGGCCGCAGGGACCAGTATAAAAGTGTCCCCCGGCTGTGGCATTATCTACCCAGCTAGTGGAGCCCGATGCTGGTGTAAAAAATACGGGGGACCCCTACGCTTTTTGTCCCCCGTATTTTTTGCACCAGCACCAGGCGCAGAGCCCGGTGCTGGTTTTAAAAATACGGGGGATCCCCTGTCAGTTTTCCCCCCGGATTTTTAGAACCAGGACCGGCTCGAAGAGCCCGAGGCTGGTTATGCTTAGGAGGGGGGAACACACGCATTTTTTTTTCTTTCAGATTTTTACCATTCAATTAAAAAAATATATATTTGTAAAAATATATAAATAATACTTGTGCCTCCAAAATAGACAAACCAAGTACCTAATCCCTTCTAATATAAATAGATATGCTATTACCAATAAAAAAAACACTAAAAAAAACATGTTTTTAAAATTTTTTATTAGATTCTGCCAGCAAAGTGTGGCGGATTGAAAATGACGAATTTACTGTCTAAAAGCACTGTTGTCGAATTTACAATCTTCAATTGAATATACTTTTGTCGAATTACCGCATTTGTACCATTGCAGAAATGTCGAATTTGACAAATGTCGAATTTCAAAAAGTCGAATTTGGAAAGTCCGTTTTTGTTGGGCGAAAAGTACTGAATTGCATTGTCACATTTTTTGGGGGGCGAAAATGTCCTGTTTTTCGACATTTTCAGGAATTCGACCGCAATTGCATATACCCCATAGTGTCTACATCCCTCCTCAAGTCTATCAGCATAGACTAACCAGACCATTTCCAAATTTTCCAATCTACAAATTGATTGGCTTTTGCTTATACTCGCTTTAGCCTCTTATACTAACCAGCCACATCAATTATATATGGTATCTCTCAGAGATGCTGGCAGGCTGAGTAATATACATGTATCATTATATCTTAGTGATTAATTGTGGTGGACTATGTAAGTGTGGATTTTATTTTAAATTAATTTGATAATAAAAGTTATGTTTTAATATTTTCATATAAACAAATTTAATACAAGAGTGCACCCACACAATAGTGATGAGCGAGGTTCGGTTTTACTCGGTTTTACTCGGTTTTACTCGGTTCTCAAAACGGCATCTTATTGGCTATCCAAAACACGTGACATCCGTGAGCCAATAAGATGCCGTTTTGAGAACCGAGTAAAACCGAGTAAAACCGAATCCGCTCATCACTACCACACAAGAGTCTTCTGTAAATCGACTTTCTTCTGAGCTTTCCTCTGACTCTGGGTGCACCACCAGGCATAAATAATAGGAATTATTCCTGTACATTGTAGTTTATACTGGTACCTTAATACCTCTTTTGAACCGTCAGGACTGGTGCGGAATCATACCTATTCTTTCTTTATAGAAAGTCAGGTTCATTAAAAAAAATGGATTGAAAATATATTTTTTATTAAAGTAGCTTAAGTTATTGATTTTCACCTTACTTTGAGAGTTCCCTAATTGACGAATATTTCCTCATTTAGTTAACTGAAATTGAAATTCTAACCAGAAGTAGCGATCGATCCCTCGCATATGCAAATCCATTGAATCTTAAATCCAATGCCTCAACCACCAGGCGTTCCTTGTGTGAGGCTTTTAACATTTTCATGGCAAATACTTTTACAAAGCATGGGATGCATTTAAAAGGCTGCTGTGTGGGATCCTGGCGGTCATAATACCGACACCATAATCATACCCGACAGCCATAGTACCGGCACCAAAATGCCAACAGAGGTGGGATTAACGGCGTGAAAATACTGACGCCTAGAATTCTGAATGTCCTCTCAGCAGAATGTAATCTTGTCCTACCACGGGGAGCAGGGAGGTTAGGTTTAGGCATTAGAAGGTGGGTTAGGGTGTAGGGGAAGGTAGGTTAGGGTTAGTTGCCAGGTAGGGAGGGTTTGGTTTAGTCACTTAGAAGAGGAGGTTAGTGTTAGACACCAAGCGGGGAGTGTTAGCTTTAGGCATTGGGGAATGGAGGGTTAGTGTTAGGCACTCAGGGGAGGGTAAGGATTATGCACCCACAAGGGAGGGTTAGGGTTAGGGATTTTAATGTTCAGGATGCCGATGTCAGTATTCTGACCATAGGCATCCAGTCCATCAGGATTACATTCTGAACCCCATTGCATATGTATATTTTAATGTGCATGGTCAACTTTTATGCAAAATGTATACTGTTTGGAATCTAAATTATTACAGAAGTTTTTGTACTGTCACATGTCAATGCTGTTGTGGAACAGGTATGGTAGTTTACAAATGTATGCAACATAGACTCTTGTATATTAACCTAATTGATAATATTGTTTCTTCTGAATGCTTAGGAATCGGAAATTAAAATGCATACCAGAAGTGGGATTCGAACTCACGTGGATATATATCCATTGGATCCTAAGTCCAATGCCTTATATACTCAGCAGTGGCGTCACAAGGCGGTTGCGGGGGGGTGCAGCACACACCCGTGTGTGACGCATAGAAGGGGTGACACCAATCTGTGGGCTCCTCCACAGTGACAGGAACCAGGTGCTGCAGTGTGAAATTCTGCTGCAGCACCTGGCTCCTGTTATAACAGAGGAGCCAACAGCGCTGTAGACAGTCTCTGTGGGCAGCACAGTACAGCCCAGCATCTCCGGAATGATGATCTGCAAGGCCACGCCCCTTTTCTTTGCAACCACACCCCCTTTTTGGGGGTGCTGGCATATGAAGGGTGCGCACTGGGTGTCACCACACCCGGTGACGCCTCTGCCACTTGACCATCCTGGTGTGGTGCCCAAGAGCTTTTCATGTCAAATACTAATGCACTATTCATGTTAATTATGATGTGCATGGTTAACTTTGTACTGCTTAGAGTTTAAAATATTATATAACTCTAGGTATTTTAATGGATATTATGATATAAATTTTTACTTTCTTTATAGAAAGCCAGGTTCTTTGGAAAAAATGGATTGAACATATTTTTTATCAATGTAGTTTAAGCTAATGATTTTCACCAAATTTTAAGAATTTTCCCTGACGAATTCTTCATCGTACATATTTAGTTAGCTGAAATTAAAATACATACCAAAAGTGGGGATCGAACTCACACGGATATGTATCCATTGTATCTTAAGTCCAATGCCTTAACCACTTGGCCATCCTGGTGTGAAGCTGTGGACCAGTTTCGTGGCAAATACTATTGTAAAGCTTATGTATATTTTAATGTGCATGGTCAACTTTTCAGCAAACTTTATACTGCTTTGAGTCTAATTTATTACATAATTCTGGCTATTGTTTTTTTTTTTTTTTAAAGTATGATACTTATATTTCTATTCTTCACATCAAGGAAGGTTCTTTTGAATAAAAAGTTTCATAATATTTCCATATTTGTTTAAAGTTATTTATTTTCACCATATTTTGAGATTGCTCAGCTTTCAAGACTGTCCTTTCTTTTTTATAATGACAACCAACATTTGCAAATAGTTGCTATCATTCTTTTTTCGTCCTGTCACATGTCAATACTTTTGTGAAACATGTATGGTGGTTTACAAATATAAGCAACATAGACTCTTGTACATTTCCCTAATTGATAATATTGTTCCTTATACGTATTTAGGAATCTGAAATTACATTTCATACCAGATGTTGATCTCGAACCCACGCGGATATAAATCCATTGGATCTTAATTCCAACACCTTAACCACTCGGCCATCCTGTTGTGATTCTTTGGAACATTTTTGTGGCAAATACTATTGCAAAGCATGGGATGCAGTTAAAATGCCGCCGGGCGGTCATAATACCAACATTGGCGGCCATAATACCATAATACCAGCATGAAAATGCCGTCATAAGTGGGTTTCTCGGTGTCAAAATACTGATGACTAGATTTCTGAATGTCCTCTCAGCGGTATGCGCTAGCGTCCTGCCATGGGGGGGCAAGGCTAGGTTTAGACATTAGATGAGGGGTTAGGGTTAGAGTTTAGGGACAGAAAGTTTCGGGTTAGGTACCAGGGAGGGAGAGTTAGTTTTAGTCACTTAAAAGGGGAGGTTAGGGTTATACACAAAGCGGGGAGCGTTAGCTTTAGGCATCGGGGAATGGAGAGTTAATGTTAGGCACCCCTGGGAGGCTTAGGCTTAGACACCCCTGGGAGGGTTAGAGTTAGGCACCCACAAGGGAGGGTTAGAATAGGAGCAGGGCCGCCATCAAGGAGGTGCTATGGATACACTTGTCCTGGGCCCGGCCACTCTGACAGAGAGTGGAGGGTCCAGGCCGCTCGTACTGCTGCTATTCCTGGCACAGCGGTACTGCCGACGCTGCTATTCCAGATATCCCAACACCACTGACACTGTTCTTCTCCCGGCGCTGCAGCCCGCACAGCAGTTCAACTTCCAAGCAAGCTTCAAGCTTGCTGTACAATAAAGTTTTTTGTATGGCGCAGCGTGATGTCATGATGTCACCCTGCACCTGTGAACAGAAGAGGAGCCGTCGTGCCAGAGTCAGGACTGAGGATCGGACATCACTGGGCGTGTGGTTTGAAGAGACGGACCGAAGTGGAGGAGGTATTTTCACAGCAAGATAGGTATGTGTTAATAATGTAATTGTTTGTGAGAGAGGCAGAAGAGGGCCCGGGGCTGACTGTGAGAAAATGTTTAGGTTGACAAAGGTCCACACTGTGCATTGCAGGGCTCGTTAACAGGGGGGTCAGAGGACTGCCTGGCTGTGTTTTGTTTTCCTCTGACTTAAGGCCTATTAAAGTATGATTTCATGGGGGCGTGGCCTGGCTGCTGAAGGAGGCAGCTGCTTTCCGGTGGAGCTCCTGAGATCCAGAGCTCCTTTAATCATTTAAACCCCCCCTTGCAGACTTATCTGGACACCTCGGCGTCCCCCCTGTCCCTCCTGATCCCCCTGCTGTGCCACCGGAGGTACCGCGGAATCGGGGAGCAGTTTTAACTGCTCCTACGGGTTGCGGGCTTCGGGGCTCACAAAGCCGGGGCCTCGATTACCTCCCCGCGCCGACGGCGGCTCCGGGACCCTCCAGTTTGGGCCGCGGGTCTCCTCCGGAGCTCCGTGCTACACGCCGCCGCCGGCCGCTGCTACAAGAAGCTGTCCTCCGCTGACCACACTCTCCTGCGTACTGTGGATCCGGAGACTCGCCGCACGAGACGGGGCCGGCGGGCGCCCGGCGGCCATCTTCACAGGAGGGCTGCTCCTGGCTGTCTCTCTCCCGCTGGGCATCTGACAGTAAGTGCGGTCCCCGGGCCGGGGGTCTGCTGTGCCCCAGCGGGGGGGGGGGTTTGGGTGGCTGTAGGGCCATATGTTAAATTAGAGGTGGTGACCTCGCTGCCATCCACAAAAGCGCCCCTCACTCAGTCCCTGCTTTCGGTGCCTAACACAGGCTATCACCTGCTGCCGCTATTTATATATATATATATAAAACACCCTTTCTGGCCAGGAAGGTCCACGAAGCACATGGAGAGGTGTTACGGCCGCACACTTTGCGACGCATAGCGTCCCGTATTTGCACCTCGATTGGATCAAGCCAGATGTCCTGGTGCTGTGAGGCTCCCTAGCTATGTGTCTGCCTGCCTGATGTTGCCCTAAGGCCGCGTGGGGGCTTTGGCGCGGCGACGGTCCACATGCTGTAATAGTGCCGAGGATATGTGAAAGTGTAATACTGCTCTGCTTTGTTTGAAGACCGATCTCATGGTGAGAGGGATAAGGAAAAAAAAGGCCAAGACCAAGCCGGACGCGATCTCATCCCCTGCGAACCGACATTCGTCGGACCTACGCCAGTTCTTAAATACTCCAATCTCAATCCCCGCTACTTCTTCCACGGTCCCAGCCTCCCCGAACCTACACGGGCTGTTAGACGACATGGCGTCCCCAGGGACTCCACAGCCTCCACAGGCCCCCTCTCTGTCTGCGGAGATAGGCGAGATCTTATCTCATGTAAAATCGCTTCCCACGAAGCAAGATTTTCTGGCTTTGGAGAATCGTTTGCTTTCCACTATCACTCAGGAAGTGACAGCGCTCCGACAAGACATGTCTCAAATTGCGACCCGTGTTGATGTTCTGGAACGCCATGAGACGTCTAGCTTGGATTCTCTGACTAAATTCCGGGAGGTGCTGTCACATCAAAGGGACGATATCTCTTTCCTAAAATCACGGATCGAAGATATGGATAATCGCGGCCGGCGAAATAATATTAGAGTCCGGGGCCTACCTGAGAGCGTTCAACAGGCTGACCTGGCAAAGGTTCTAACTACAATATTTGGAGAACTAATCGACCTGGATCCGAACAAAGTCATCATATTTGATAGAGCCCACCGAGCCCTCCGTCCTCGCGGCTTGTCGTCTGACAGGCCACGCGATGTGATTTGCAGGCTCCACTACTATGCCCAAAAAGAGGAAATAATGAGGTCGGCCCGTCAGCTGGACAGTATTACCTTCCAAGGAGACAAGATCCAGATATTTCCTGATCTCGCCTGGTCGACCTTGCAGCAGCGTCGAGTCTTGAAGCCTCTTACAGACTCTCTCAGGAAACTTGAACTGAAATATAGATGGGGCTTCCCTTTTTCCCTTCAGGTTTCTCATGGCGGCAAGGTCGCGAGTCTCTCCAGACCCTCGGAATTACAGGCCTTCTTCACGACCTTGGGTATACCTCCAGTACCGTTGCCAGACTGGGAAGCTTTTCATTACATACCGGACTTACCTGTTGTGCTTCCCCCAGACGACGCATGGCAACAAGTGCGTTCCTCACGGATGCGGGGAACTACTCCTAGTTCTCGCTCCTCTGAGCCTCCCTGAGGGGGAGGTGTCGTCTCATGCCGACAGGAAGTCTCCTGTTACTTATGTCACACATTTGGTTCTTTTCCTTAAATAGTGATATGTGTTGCTCACACGTGAGATCGGTTTTTGTAATTTGGTAATTTTGTAATGTTGTAATGGTTTCATGGATGGGTAATGGAGTATCGTCGGTATGATATCTTGTTTTTGGTTAAGCCACATTCATCATTTCTGCGACGATACTCATATACATTATTGCTCAGCCTTTATGAAACCTTGATAGATAGTTGTAGGTTTATATATATATATATATATATATATATGTATATATAAGTTTGCATATTTCCTGATTATTTTTTATCTTCAATTTTTATTTAAATTTTTTTCTATATGTTTCGCCTGTGCCTATGCACATTCCTCGGTAATACTTTATATTTGTTTAGCTTATAATTTGTGGATGGTCGCTGTCCTGGGCCCCCCGTAGGACCCCATCATGCTGCATCCCCTGTTTCTTTGGACTGGGAGTCGGCAGGATTCCGCTCCTGTCCTTTTTGCAGCTGTCCTCTTTTTAGGATTGTCATCTCTGTTTAATATCCTGATTCCTCACAGCGTGGTTTTTCTCGCTGCATCTTCATTTCCTCTTTTCTCTGCTTTCCTTCTCTTTCTATTTCCTTCCCTTGCTGCTCCTCCTTTCCCCTCTCCAGTGTCTGTCGTAGGGATGATTATTCCTATGCCCTTAGGTCTGCCGTTCCGATGGGGGTGAATGATCTGCATGTCACTACCCTTAATGTTAAAGGGTTGAATGTTCCTGAGAAAAGGTCTAAACTCCTCAAATGGCTTAGAGATGAGAGAGTTGACGTTGCTTTTATTCAGGAAACGCATTTTAAGATGGGGCATGTGCCGTCCCTAAAATGTCACTACTATCCTCATGTTTTCCTGTCTAATAATTCTGCCGGTAAGACATTAGGCGTGGCTGTATTATTGGCTCGCCACCTGCCTATTCTTAATGTTACCTCTCATAGACTAGCTGAAGGTAGAGGGTTGCTGGTGAAATGCGATATATACGGCCAACGTTTTTCTTTTTTAAACATATATGCTCCAAATGCTAAACAACCCTCCTTTCTGTCCTCAGTTTTGGAAAATGCGGAGCCTCTCTTGGAGGGGGTGGTGGTGATGGGAGGCGACTTAAATTGGACCCTTGATCCCACCCAGGACAATTCTAAAAAGATTTCTTGCAGGTCGGAGAGGGAACATAGGGGGGTGAGGCGCACCCTGCTCGACCACCAGCTGATTGACACATGGAGACTGACACATCCTGCCGAAACAGATTATTCCTTTTTCTCACACCCACACCAGACATATTCTAGAATTGATTACCTGTTTCTGAGTCACCGACACCTACACCTTCTTTCCAATGCCTCTATAGGACAAATTGTATGGTCAGATCATGCCCCAGTTAACCTCACATTACGCCTGCCTCCCAACACACATCGTCAATGGTCCTGGCGTTTTAACGACACCTTCTTGCAGGACGCGGACTGTCGGTCTCGAATCGACAACGCCTTAGATTCCTATATCTGTACCAATGACCTAGATGACATTTCTAAAGTCTTAGTCTGGGAAGCACATAAATGTGTTATTAGAGTGGTTTGTGTCCAGATAGGATCTATCCGTAAAAGGCAGATGGAGAAACTCCGGGGAGAATTATTATCTAAGATACAATCTCTCGAGCTTTTACACAAGAAATCCCAAACCCCACAACATTATGCTGATCTTGAAGCTGCTAGGGCTGATCTGAATAAGCTACTTTCTGACAGAGTCAAATTTTCTTATCGGAAGTGCCGTAGCAGATACTATCAATGGGGTAACAAACCTGGGAAATTACTGGCCAAAGTCCTTAGAGAGCAACGTGCTCTAACTTTTATCCATACAATTAAAAATAGTCACGGTCAGCCCCAACATGAGACACCTCATATCGCTAAGGCCTTTAGGGCATATTATTCCACTCTATATAACATCGCAGGTCCGACGGGAAGAGCGGACAAGTCGTCCCATCAAACAGCCATAGCTGACTATTTACGGGCCTTAGACTTCCCCAAACTATCCACAAAAGAAGCAGAGGATCTAGATGCCCCTTTCTCTAATGAAGAGGTTATGAAAGTCATTGAATCTTCTCCCAATGGCAAGAGTCCAGGCCCTGATGGGTATACCATTGCTTATTATAAAGCTTTCAAGGACAAATTGGTCCCCCTACTCACGAGAGCCTTCAATACTATATCAGAACACTCGCCCTTCTCCCCGCAATCATTAGAAGCCCATATTGCAGTTTTACCTAAAGAGGGTAAAGACCCCAGTCTTTGCTCCAGTTATCGGCCAATTTCACTATTGAATATGGATATAAAACTATTTGCCAAACTGATTGCAAATCGCCTTAAACTACTATTGCCTGGTTTGATACATGGAGATCAGACGGGATTTGTTTTAGGCCGAGAAGCCAGAGATAACACCTCTAAAGTGCTCAACATGATTCACTATGCTGGCCAGCTTTCGTCCCCCTCAATCATACTGTCGACCGATGCTGAAAAAGCGTTTGACAGGGTAGACTGGGACTTTTTGTCTGGCATACTGAAGCATCTCGGGCTCGGTAATACCTGTCTTCATAGAATCCTATCTCTTTATACTTCCCCTTCCGCCAAAATTAGGATTAATGGCTCCATTTCAGATTCCTTTTCTATTTCCAATGGCACACGACAGGGCTGCCCACTATCCCCTTTACTTTTTGTCCTTTGTATGGAAACATTAGCCCGAAGTATTAGGGCCAATCCGAATATCTCGGGCTTGCTGGTAAAAGGGACTGAATATAAATTGGCTTTATATGCCGACGATTTACTTGCTATAATTTCAAAACCAGTCCCCTCTTTGCCAAACCTGATGGTAGAGTTTGAGAAGTTCGGAACCCTCTCTAACTTCAAAATAAATTATTCCAAATCCATTGCTATGAATTTAACTACCCCTCCTGCTGTAGTCGAGGGTCTGAAACATGCCTTCCCTTTCGTGTGGCACGATCACAAATTAAAATATTTGGGGGTGCTATTGTCCAACGATTTATCAAAATTATTCTCCCTGAATTTCAGCCCCTTGCTGGCGAAGCTTCGCCTGGACTTTCAGAAATGGAAGAAATTAAGATTATCATGGTTTGGCAGGATTAATGTTGTCAAGATGAATGCCCTCCCTATGATATTATTCTTTCTCCAGACCCTTCCAGTACACATCCCAATACTTTGGTTTCGGGACGTCCAGAATCTTATTCGGGCATTTGTTTGGGGATGCAAAACACCCAGGTTTAGACATGATATATTATTCAGGAGAAAGCATCAAGGGGGGCAACAACTCCCGCATATTCTCAACTACTATCATGCAGTACACTTGAATAGGATTCTGGAATGGTCTCGGGCTAAAGATCGCAAACAATGGGTTCTTCTGGAGGAGGGATGTCTTCCACATTATATTGAAATTGCACCTTGGCTTCCTATCCTCCCGAGGGTTATTCATCCCACGGTCTCCCCCACGCTTAAATTATGGGCCACGCTGAGATCTCAGAGCCATATATCCTCCAAATGGTCCCCTTTAACCTCCTTTCTCCATAACTCCAAGTTTGTTCCGGGTCTCCTCTCCATGGGACAGCATTTGCTCCGTGGGCAGAGGCAGGAATTTTCAGGGTTGGTCAGCTGGTGAGCTCGGGTAGGGTGCGCTCATTTTCAGATATCCAGTCTCATTGGAACATACCTAGTTCCGAGTTTTGGAAGTTCCTGCAGGTCCATCATTTCATAACATCTTCCAAGAACCTTCCTGACATAACCAGAGACCTCACAGGGTTCGAAAAACTATGCGTCTCTCACAGCTCTCCCACGCATACTATCTCACAAATTTATGTGCTTATTATGGAAAACTTTTTTCCGCAACCTCCTACCTTCATGGCTTCCTGGGAGAAGGATCTGATAGGGCTACCTACACAGATCAATTGGGATTCCGTATTTAGTAACACCCAGGCGAGCTCTTTATGCCTATCAACATTAGAGACCCTCTATAAACTCATATACCGGTGGTATAGGACTCCTCTTGTTCTTAATAAAATGTTTTCCACCCTCTCGAATCTGTGCTGGAGATGTAGAAATGCCCCAGGGAGCTTTGTGCATATTTGGTGGGATTGCCCTCTTATAACCCCATTTTGGGCATATTCAAGTGTTCCGAACTGATAGTGGGGGATGTAATCCCGAAAGACCCGGGTTTTTGGCTCCTCAATCACACCTCCGCGGGGGCGCTCTCCTATAAACACTCCCTATTGAGACACCTTAGCAACGCTGCAAAAGCGGTTATTCCAACTCTTTGGAGATCCACCTCACCACCCTCGATTAAATCATGGTTTACAAAGATCGATTACTTTCTAGACATGGAGGACCTGATCTCTTTCTCATCTGGGAAAACCGTTAACTTTATAGCTATCTGGTTTCCCTGGTACGACTTTAAGGAATCTCCTGTGTACCGGTCCTACATGGCTACATGACCCTCCCTATGTTCCGTGTAAGGTGTCCTTCCAATGGGTCACAGTTCCCTAACTGTTAAAGTCCCCCCCCCCTATTTTTAAAAGTGATCGTCCTTTTCTGTGCAGACACTCTCACCTGACTCTACCTTTACTATTTTTCCCCTTCTTTTTCTTCCTTATCCTCCCTCTCTCTTTCTTTCCTTTCCTATTTTTCTGAGCTGTTTTGTTAAAATGTTCCTTCCTATATGTTCTGATGTTATAAGTTATGCAGTCAACTTATTTCCATACTTTGGGTGCTTTAAACGTATTGTATTGACATATATGATATGAGATGTTTTTTTCCCCTTCTTTGGAAAAGTATTGCTGTAATGATTTGTCTGCTGCTTTAATTAATAAAAAAACAGTTTACACAAAAAAAAAAGTATGATTTCATTATTTAAACTCTTATCGAAGAACATTATTCCTTTGTTCTGGCTCATATTGAAGGATGAACGAGATAAAATTAAAAAAGAAGCCTAGTTCAGATGCAATTTTCCAGATCCGACTAGGGTTGCCAATTGCTGTATAATCCCATACCATTCTATGCTTACTGCACACATTATTGCAGGCAAGCTGGTTGATGTGGTTATTGTGGAAGAACAGACTATCTGGATGGCAGTACATATGGTGTAATGGCTAGCATTACTGTATCACAGGGATCAGTGCCCACCATGGTTCTAATTGTGTGGAGTTTGTATATTCTTCCTGTGATTGCGTGTTTTTTTTTTGGGTGCTCCAAGTTACAAATATGTTTAAAACTGTGCTTAAAATGCTATATTTTATGTGTAGATGTTGCAAGAAAATTAGAAATCAGAGTAATAGTGTTTTTCACATAATGCGCTGCATAATATTTTTTCCCTGTACCCCTGTTGACCAGTCCGACACTGCTGCTATCTGGCCTTGGCAAAGCATTCAATAGCTCCCAATTAAAGCCGGTCATAGGCATAGGAAAACTAGGCAATTGCCTAGGTCATTTGATATGCCTAGGGGCATCAGCAGCTTCTGCTGATTAAAACGATATGCGGCATGCCTATATTCTGTGTGTATCATTTCATATGCAGATACAGCCACAGTCTCACATAGTACAGTATATAGGCATGCTGCATATCACTTTAATCAGCAGAAGCTGCTTGTGCATCCTAGCCACATAGCAATGCAAATAAGATGCATTTTCATAAAAAAAAGGTGCCCGACGTTAGCATTGAGGCAAGATTTATGAGGACACATCTGTATCCAAGCAGAGGCAGAGGTCACAGTGTTAGCAGCAGTGTGAGTGCTGTGTGCGGGTGGGTGGGTTGTGCAGTAGTGTTCGGAATATGTGTAAGAAGCATTATGTGTGTCATGTAAAAATGCAATAATAATGTGCAACATATGTGTAAGGGGCACTGTGTGTGTCATTATGGGTATAAGGGCATTAATAATGTGTGGCATATGTGTAAGGGACATTATGTGTAAAAGGGCATTAATAAAGGTTGTCATAATGTGTAAGGCGCATTATGTTTATAAGGACATTAATAATGTGTCTCATATGTGTAAGGGGCATTACTCTGTGGCATTATGTGTATAAGGTGCTCTACTATGTGGCGTTGCATATAGAAAGGGCACTACTGTGTCATCTAATGTGAATTAATAGCAATAGGGTGTGGTGTAATGTGAATAAGGAGCAATTCAGTGTGATGTAATGTGAATAAGGGGCTCTACTGTGAGGAGTAACGTTTATAAGGTAAAGTGATACTACTGTGGGATGTAATACGAATTATGGACACTATTGCATGATCAAATGTGAATAAAGTTGCAGTACTGTGTGGCGTAATTGGAATTGGGGCTACTATTGTGTGGCCATGCCCCTTGCCAGCAAAAACACACCCCTTTTTGGGCTGAGCGCCAAATGTGCAAACTGTTCCTATTTAAAATATAGGGGGTACAAACACCAAAATAAGGACTGCTATGGGTGAGTGGTGATGGTGCTGAGAAACAGGTGCAAGGTCAGAGGCGGAACCAGTGGTGGTGCTAGAGGGCACCAGCCAAAATCTTGCCTAGGGCATCATATTGGTTAGGGCCGGCTCTGCTCCCAATGACCAGTATATTTCATGCATTCACAGTCACACAGCAAGGAGGGTGGCGAGTGCCGCATGGCAGGGGTAAATGAATTTGTGGGGCACCTGTTGTGTGAGGGAGGCCCCATGGTTAGCAACCGAGTTTGCATGCCTATATTATAGCTTTGACTACATAAGTGCATCATATAAAAAATGTAAACTACATAATCACCTGTGACCTCATGTACTTACATCAGCACACTAAGGGTTCATCCTCCTTTAATAATAAATCCAGTATCAAATATAAGCCCTAATATTAATTTATTTTCTTATATTATTTATTTTTATAAGTGTTTTGAAACTTTCCGGATTTTATGCAGCAGATAAGAAACCAAAAGCATTTTGGAAACAGCACAGGAAAATAAATATTTATTTTCTTTATTGCCTTTTATAAATCTTGAAGCTGAAACCTGCATAAAATGGTCCAGTAGATGGCGTCTGCCAGCTGTAAATTATACTGTAACTGCACTTCGGCACTGAGCAAAGAGTTTACGCTTTCAGAGTGGGCGGGGACGTGATAATATTATGCCACGTTCCCTCAGCTCCACTGCAGCCGACCGCACCGAAAAATAAGAGAGAAATAGGAACGTGAACCTTGGGGACAAAGTTACCAGGGAGAGCCCAGGGCCACTGCCACCACCACAGGATTGCAAAGCCCATGCAACTTGCATCGGAAGAAGGGATCAAGCAAAAGAGTTGAATGTGATCCATTATCCTAGGGTCGGATCGTGTGGAGCACTTGGAAAGAGTAATTAGATTTAGTGATCAGAGCAAAAGTTGCAATAGTCAGGACAGCTGCAAGTTTTCCCCTGTTTGCCAAGTGAGGGAGGAGTAGCTACAAAGTGTAGAAATTTGTACAGGAATTGGTGTTTAGCGATCCAGGATGTTGTGAGCCTATCCCGCCCTCCAGATCCTTTGGGTGGTGGGATTTAAATTATCTTTAAAGGGTCTATTGGGGTTTTTTAAGCGACTTCAGGAAGCCGGTGGCGTTTTATGGTGACCATAAAGAGACTGTGTCCTCCTGCACGCTGTGGCTGTAGGCGAGCGCTTCCCAGGTAAGGTTACTGTCCTGAATCATTCATGCTTTCCCGAGACTGATCTTGTTGTACACTTCTCTCCCTGATCGTGTGCTGTAGTTTTAGTACATCTGCGAACATTATTGTATTTACGTAGTTTGCAGGTAAAATCAGCCTACCCATGTGATAATACTAGATTCTAACTTTCATTAAGTGTCATTGGTGAATATAGATATATATGTGTGTGTGTGTGTGTGTCTACAATATCTATGTATAATATATATATATATATATGTATATTTGTGTGTATGTATATATATATATATATATATATATATATATATATTTATATATGTATATACATTTGTGGGTGTGTGTGTGTGTGTGTATATATATATTTTTTTTTTTTATACATGTGTGTGTGTGTGTGTGTGTGTGTGTGTATATCTATACATAATATCTATATATATATCTATATATATATGTGTGTGTGTGTGTGTGTATATATCTATCTATATATGTGTGTGTGTGTGTGTGTGTGTGTGTGTGTATATATATATTTATATATGTATATACATTTGTGGGTGTGTGTATATGTATATATATACATATATATATATATTTATACATGTGTGTGTGTGTGTATATCTATACATAATATATATATCTATATGTATATGTGTGTGTGTGTGTGTATATATATATATATATGGGTGGGTACAGACCTTGTATATAATTGTATGTTGTCATGATGGTGTATTTATACTGTGAATTAATATACTGATACTTCTAAATAATTCATTAATTCATAGTGGGGAGCTTGTTTGGAAACCACTTCGGTGTACTGTACAACATTGCTGACAGTGACATCATTAGACATATGGTAACAGACTGAACATATTTAGGTTCCCTGTAACACGCATGGTGAACTGGCGCTGGACAGGGACCAGATGGCACAATGTGGTGTCACAGAACAAATGGGGTCATCCAGGCCAACATCCATTACTAGACACACAGTCCTAAACGTAGTGGGAAAATATGGCATTAAATGGTATTACACCTAGAGATAGAGGGGGTGTGTTAATTGCAACAGGCAGTATTGTTGTATAGGAGCAATATTTAATGTCATGGTTTACACTGTACATTAAATATGTCCAAGGCTTTATAAGTTCGTTGGTCATTGTTTGCGAAATGTGATATTGTTAAGTGTAGTGTAAGTAGACAGCACAATATCTAAAACCCCTCTTGAGTCTCTTCACATAAATATGTCTACAAAGTATTTGTTGTAAAAATAAAAAATGATCCTTTGCATTTCAGTTTTTTCATAGCTCCTTCCCTGTTGACATGTGATAATTACATAGTAAATTTATTGCTTTCAATAAACTCAAATACTTTAAGCTTGTATGGCTCTGTCACAGGATTCCAGGCAGCATGGAAGGGAGATGTCAGTAAATTGTTTTGCGGGTGTGTTACAACGAAATCATAGAAACAGAGAATTTGACGCAGATAAGAAACACTTGGCACATCTAGTCTGATCCTTTTTTTACTTTAGGGAACATAAACCCTATATGATCCTTACGGGCCTATTTACTAAGCCTTGGATTGAGATAAAGTGGACGGAGATAAAGCACCAGCCAACCAGCTCCTAACTGCCATTTTTCAAACACAGCCCGTGACATTGCAGTTAGGAGGTGATTGGTTGGTACTTTATCTACGTCTGCTTTATCTCCACCCAAAGCTTAGTAAATAGACCCATTAGTTCTTTGTAAGGATATTCATATGCTTATCTGAGGCATTACAATAATGTATACATATACATGTGTACACAGGGAGCGCTAAATATTCATAATTATCTAATTTATTTAGACAATAAAAAATAGAATGACAATGCACAATTTAATAATAATAAGATATATCAATTAAAAAATTAAAAACCATATCAAATGGACATCTCTCGTGGAAATAAACAACTCAGTTGCTGGTGTTAAAGGGTCCAGATTAGGCTATTTAGCCAATAATTGCTGAGCAAGTCCAGAATCCTAGTGTATCATTAATGTCACCAGCAAGTAGCTTTTAACTGTAAAAAGATGTACTGTAGCAGTCCAATGCCACTTAAATTTAAGCTCACCGCTGTTGGAAGTGTTTCCAAACTCCCATCTATTGCTGTTCAGCGGTGTCCCCGTCTCCCCTGCAGGCTTACCAGTGTGCGCTGATGAACCGTGGCCGCACAGCCGGACGTCTCCGGCAGTGATGTGGAGCCTGATTTGCAGACTAGGGGAGAGAGCTGGATGCAGGCAGCTTGGAGCAAAGTGGTGACGGATACATATAAGTTGATTTCCACAGAGAAATTGTAGGTTCCTTGACGCGTTTCTCTGCTATAGGTAGAGTAGCAGTTTCATCAGAAGGTATACTCAGTGTCCACTTTGGAAGATATTTATACAGTGGCCATCCAATCAAAAGGCATTGTCCATTAAATAACAGGTGTAGAATAAACAGGTAATTACTTTGGTGCCTTATCCAGGATTTTGAAACACAATCAGAGTGAATAGAAATAAAACAAACTTTTTTATCATCAATCAAAAAGTCTCCTTATAAGGAGCTCCATTAGATTAAAAGAAAGAATGTTTAAGATATTAAGAGCATAAAAATATATATTAATATTCTATATATGGCATCGATCCGGAACATTGCGCAATATACTTCAAAGGCAACCTAATATGGTCATTTTGATCCAAGAGCCCTGATAGTCTTGTGGGCTAATGCTGGAGAGCACCAATCTAGACAGATCAACCTCATAGGTTCGATTCCCATGACATTTTCTTAAAAACAAATGTGGGTAATTTTTTTTTTTTTTTTGGGGGGGGGGGGGGGGGGTTCTTATCTTATTATTCTGTTAACCCAAAAATTACCCCTGAGGAAAAAGAAAATATGAAAAGACTTTCTAATTGGCTACATTATTTATACCAGTTTGTGTTGTGAAGCAGACATAGCATAACTTAACATTGCACAATATAACCCAGTATATTTTCCTTATGACCAAGCATTCCAATAGCTTAATGGGCTAATTCAAGAAGGCACCAAAGTAGATGACTCAACCCCACAGGTTCGACTCGCATATATACATTTTCACAAAAACCGATACATACAAAATTTATATTTTGTTAATATCATATATTACATAGGATATAAGGAAAAATGAAAACAGGAAATTATGGGAGGAACCTCTAATTATATTTATTACACCATTCTAGGTTTTGATGCAGACATATCTTAAATTACATATATAGAGATATAATGAGGTAAATAGGTTTCCCAGATTATCGGGAGCTTAAAAGACAGAAGGAGAAAGAGCTTACTACTACTCCAATTTTAAGGTGATGCAAGGATTATTTGTACTATGGAGAACTAATTACATTGCATATGGTATATGAATACCATTTGTAGACATATGTATGTGTGTGTATGTAAGGCACAACTGTCGCCAAAACCACATACACACACACACACACACACACACACACACACACACACAACCACAACCAAACATGGAGGAAGAAGGTTGGCTGACTCTCGATGGAATCTAATGAAGCAAAAATAAAGGACTCTCGATTGCAAGGTGAAGATGTACGAATTAACAATTTTTCTAATGGGAGGGCCACAATGATTTGTCAATAACTGGATATATTTAAATCAGCTAAGTCAAGCCATGTAAGTGGCCAAACATCAGGGAACGTTCAGATCTGATTAATTACAATACTTTCATTAGATTTAGTGGGAAGGCCACAATGATTTGGCACTAACTGGATATATTTAGACCAGCTAGGTCAAGCCATATAGGTTGCCCAACCATCAACAGGCACTCAAATCTGGTTAATTTCGATGTTTTCATTAAGACCTTGGGGGTAGAGAGTGCCCAAGGAAAATATCCAAAAGGCCTCCCGTTTGCATAACATGTTAAATCTGTCGCCACCCCTAGGGGTAATTTGTATATGTTCAATACCTTGGATTTTGAGAGCACTCACGTCACCCTGATGTTGATTCACTACATGTTTGGCTAAACTATGTAGACAAAGATGTTTCAAGACATTTCTCCTATGTTCCAAAAAGCGGATATTCAGACTACGTGTGGTTCGACCCACATATTGTAGTCCGCATTTACAGGATATCAAATAAACTACATAATCCGATCTACAATTAATGTAGGAAGCAATGGTGTAAGATAATCCAGATGTAGTAGAAGTAAATTGTTTGTTTACATCAATAAACTGGCACGTTATACATTTGAGTCTCCCACATTTGTAGCAGCCTTTTTTATTTAGTTTCAGTTCACTCAGCCAGTCAGGCTCCCTAGTACAAATAATTTCATTCGTAGTGAAATGGCTTGGTGACAAAAGATTTTGTAAATTTCTAGCTTTTTTAAAAACAATTTTAGGTTGTCTTTCAAGGCAAGAAGATAGAATATTATCACCTTGTAATATAAAGTAGTTTTTCTTTATGATTGAGCTCAACTCACGAGAGTAATTATTGAATTTGGAAATAAAAATTGGTTTATTATTAAAGTTTCCCCTTATGTGATCAGTTTCTTTCGCTACTGGGTTTAGGAGGGTAGCACGATCATAGGTTAGGGTATCATCAAATGCATGTGCTAATATTGTTCTGGGGTAGCCTTGCTCGCTAAATGAACTAGCAAGTTCAGAGCTTTGTCGTAAAAAAGTCTCTTGATCTGAACAATTTCTACGGATTCTAAGAAATTGACTTTTCGGAATGTTGTTAATCCACGGTCTATGATGACAGCTAGAGTAATTTAAAAAGGTGTGACAATCAACTTCTTTGGTAAATGTAGAGGTGTTTATCTTATTGTCTCTAATACAGAGTGCAATATCAAGAAAGGTGATGTTAGTAGAGTGAATGGTGCTAGTGAATTTTAAACCAAAAGTGTTATTGTTCAAGGAGGAAACAAACTGTGTAGCCGATGTGTAGTCCCCATCCCAAACAAAAAACATCTCATCAATATAGCGTCCATAGAACACCAGGTTCGCCCCCACCGGGCTCCCCCAGACATGCATGTCCTCAAAGAGACCCATGTACAGGTTGGCATAACTGGGGGCGAACCTGGTGCCCATCGCTGTGCCGTGAATCTGTAAATAGAATTCTCTGTTAAAGGTGAAATAATTATGTGTAAGAATAAATTGGATGGCTTCAATCAAAAATTGTTGTTTAGCGGCACTGAGATTGCTGTCAGATAATAAATATGTCTCAATTGACTGCAATCCTAGTGTATGTGATATATTAGTGTAGAGTGACTCTACGTCACATGTCATAAACAAAAAGCTATCTTTCCATGTGATGTTGCCAATTAGATTCAAAAAATGTGTGGTGTCCTTAACATATGATCTGAGTGATCTAACATGTGACTGCAAAAAAAAGTCAACAAAAGCGGATAGATTCGTGGTGAGGGACCCAACACCAGAAATAATGGGACGCCCAGGAGGTGACTGAAGAGTTTTGTGAATTTTGGGTAAGTGGTAGTAAGTGGGGATAATAGGATGAGGGCAATTTAAATAATGAAATTCATTCTTGGATATTGCACCACTGTCGAGGGCTTTCTCTAACATATTCTTCAAAAGAGCCTGATAATTCGACGTTGGATTCCCACATAATTTGATGTAATATTTCTGATCACTGAGTTGTCTATTTGCTTCAAGCAAATAATCCTCAGTGTTCTGAATAACGGTACCTCCTCCCTTATCTGCTGCTCGGATAATAACTGAATGATCTTTTCTGAGACTTTCTATTGCTTTTCTCTCATTAGCATGTAGATTATCCCTCCTTTTCTGTTTAGTGGTCCTAGACATATTGTTACATAGTTCTTGAAAATCTTTAAGTGTGGAGGAGTAAAAAGCTTCAATGCAACCAATCTTATACTGTGTAGGGTAAAATTCAGATTTCTTTCTAAACCTACTGAGAGAGACATCCTCAATATCAAAAATGGGTTCAATCGATCCTTCCACAGTACCTTCACACTGTAAGGACCGTAGAGTATCGATGGCCACAAGATCCGCCTGATCTAGGACAATCGGAGTACCTGTTTGAGAGCGGTTCCTCAGATTTTTATTCATGAAGAAGCGCTTTCTACAAAGATCTCTGGTGAAGCGGTTAAGCTCCACAAAGAGTTCAAACAGGTTTGGTCCCTTTGAGGGTGCAAATTTGAGACCCTTAGCTAATACAGCTTTCTCACTCTCAGTTAATGTTCTTGTTGAGAGATTATATAGCCCTCTATTTCTCAATCTTTTCTTATATTTTTGTGCTGACTTTTTTCTGCCACCTCTTGTCCCTCTAAATCTGACAGTTTCCTTTTTGGTGAGGCTACAGCTTGTGGGATTTGTCTGTTTCTGTTCTTCCACATGGGATACAGATCTTTCTCTAAAAAAGATTGTGAGGGCTGTATAGTTTCCCTAGACATATGATTAGTCTTGGGCCTGGCTCCTCTTTCTACACAGCTAGAAGCTCCAGAGTGGGAATCTTGTGTGTATTTCCACGAGAGATGTCCATTTGATATGGTTTTTAATTTTTTAATTGATATATCTTATTATTATTAAATTGTGCATTGTCATTCTATTTTTTATTGTCTAAATAAATTAGATAATTATGAATATTTAGCGCTCCCTGTGTACACATGTATGTATACATTATTGTAATTTCTTGTTTGGTTTGAATAATTGCAGATTATTCATTGGGAGCAGCATTGTAGATCTTCCTTATCCAGGTTATTTAAAGTTGGTAATAAGTGCGCCTGATTGCCTCTTTCTAAGTAAAATTAGTGTGAGTTTTATTATCTGAGGCATGTTTACTGTGCCGTACTGTCTTATAACCCTTTCACATTGCAAAAATAACGCGGTATCGACCTGGCATATTGCCGGGTCGACACGGGTCAGTGTGCGATGTGAAAGGGCCCCATGAAAATTCCCGGGTCGCGTGACCCAGTAATTCAACCCGGGTAAGAAGAAGGGTTTTTCCCGGGTCGAATACCGGGTCAGTGGCAGCATAAACGGATTCCCGGGTCGATTCGACCCGGGACCCGTTTACTACATAGGGAGAGGCGGCGCAGAGATGAGCTTATCTCCCAGCGCCGCCTCCACCCCTGCACCCGCTACCTGCTCTGCCCTCCCGCCGTTATGGCAACCGACCCGGCATATTGCCGGGTCGGAAAGCCATTGCAGAGGCTCCAATGCCGGATCCCACCCGGGAAGGACCCGTTTCCAATTCTCAGGTGAGATCTGGCATTGGAGATCTGAAAGGGATAACTAGGGGGGTACACACGGAGAGATCCGTTCTTAAAATCTAAGCAATCTGACTAGATTGCTTAGATTTTAAGCATGAATCTCTAGTGTGTATGCCCCCCCCAGCGAAGAGCGATGCGCGGCCCAGCCCACTCGCTCAGCACACGTTGCACTGTGCTGAGCGGGGGGAGAGATGTGTGCTGAGGGGTGTAGTATGAGTGGCTGGCGGCCGGGATCCCGGGGCCCAGCATACCGGTGCTGGGATCCCGACCGCCGGCATACCTACAGCTTGGCGAGCGCTAATGAGCCCCTTGCGGGCTCGCTGCACTTGCCACGCTGTGGGCACGGTAGCGCGCCATGTTATTTATTCTCCCTCCAGGGGGGTCGTGGACCCCCAAGAGGGAGAATATGTGTTGGCGCTTGTATGCTGGCAGCGGCATACTGAAGACCAACCGTGCTGTGCGGTCTGTGACAGATCGCTCAGCACACATCTCTCTAGTGTATACTGGCCTTATAGCATCTACCACCTGTGATGAGAGTCTATTCCACTTGTCTACTACCCTCTCTGTAAAAGTAATTTTCCCTCAATTTCCCCTGAACCTTCCTCCCTCCAGTTTCAGTGCATATCCTCATTTTTTTGTCCTTTGAAGAATGTTTCCCTCCTGGACCTTGTTGAAACCCTTGGTATATTTAAAAGTTACTATCATTTCCCCCCTTTCCCTTCTCTGCTCCAAACTATACATGTAAAGATCTTTTTCAGTCTTCCGTGTAAGTTTTGTGAATCCCTGGGATATGAGTACAGAAGGAACCGCTCCCTCTTTCTCCATGCATCAAGCCAAGTAATCTGACACGTTCTTAGCTTCAACTCCCAAAATAAAGTAAGGAGTGAATATTCCTCAAAGACTATCTGTTGGCATGTCTAAATGTAGCTAACTTCATTTTGGAGTGGATGTTAGATATGAGTATTCGGCCTTATACACTAAGATGTTTACTTATAAGCATTTAATACACATTGTTAAAGGCAGTTAAATGCACTTAGACACTGAAAGGATATTCATTTAGTGGTGATGGCCTCAAGGTACCGGCGTTCTATTTCATCATCATTTCACTTTCACCAATGTCAGATTTGTTTTACACCCCACTGAGGTGCACAAGAAGATCTGCAATGTTAAGGGGGGTACTGACTGGATTGCTTTGCATTTAAGCACGGATCTCTCCGTGTGTATGCCCATAGTGATAGCGATGCGCGGTCCCGCACGTCGTTATCGCCGCCTCTAGATTTGGCATGCATGCCAAAACTAGTGAGATCGCTCATTTTACCGCTGGGTGGAATGAGAACCCCCCCGTCCGCCACCCTCACTCAGCGCATCGCGCTGTGTGCTGAGTGGAGGAGAGATGTGTGCTGAGCGGTTTGTGCTATATCGGTCAGCACACATCTCCCCCGTGTGTACGGGACTTTAGGCAAATGCAGCGGTTTTTTTTGTCTATTATATTGATCATAAATAATTAATTGTTCCGGGACCACCAACCCAGGGCACCCCTGCAAGTACCCCATGGCACCCAAGGGTGCCACGGCACACAGTTTGAGAACCTCTGGGCTAATGTATTAAGCCAGCGTTTCCTACTCTCTGCCATTACTTTTGAGATTTTAAAGATATCCATGCTTGAGCACAGGTGACTTAACCACTTAACTGGCTAATATTTTTTACCAAAAAAAAAAACCTCAGAAATTGTCATTTTTTTTTAGGATTGAATTAGTTTAAGAACAACTATTTAAAAACTTATCCCACACTATTTTATATAACAAAATAAATATATATTTTTTGACACTTATTAAAACATCGATTTTTGTTATTTGAAAATCGGTAACCAATACATTGATCCACCAATGATCCAACTATCGCACTTTACATTTTTTGGCTGCACCTCTCCCTGCACATGCCAGTTGTACCACAGAGAAGGTGAGCCTGCTTCTTTTACATTTCCCCAGCGACTGCTAATCTCTGCAGCTGTGGGGAAAGGGGAGCTTTGCAGTGATCAGCTCTGGGGGAGGGAACCAGGAAGGCTGGCTAGGAGATCAGTCTCAGATTGGACTTTCATTGGCTAGTTTCAAAGGAGTCTGGGGGCGGGTTTAGGAGGTTGAAGCCTATTGCGGAGTCCTGGCCTCTGCACAGCGCCTGCTATATACTTGTACAGCACCACTGCCGATCCCAGATACACTGCCAGCACATATGTTACATACATCTTCACATGTATGTTTATATGTGCTTAGCCATCCCCCTCCCCCCGCACTAGGTAGTCGCCGCCGCTGATCAGCAGTGATCGCAAAAACGCGATATGGCGCATATTTTACCCAGAAACAGCTACCTGGGACTCACGTTTAGAAGATGAGCGGGTCCTACAGGACGCGCTCATCTGGATCTGTGTGTGGCATCGTGCTAGCCAGCCGGAGGACACAGGAGGTGACTGGATGTTTCCTCAGCCAATCACCTCCTGAAGTGGCGGCGGAGACAGGGTCAGCATGCAGCGGGGAGGAGCAGCCAATCACAGTGTTTCCCGTCAGTTCGGCACGGTTTGAATCCCCCCTCAACGCGGCGCTGCGTACTGACCTGAGCTGGGCTCCGCCGCCAGGACCATGCATCTATGCTGCAGCGCTGGCATACTGGCCCCGCTCACCTGGCACTGCTCCACCTGCTCCCTGCTGCTCGCTGACCCTGTCTCCGCCGCCAGCGCAAAGAGACTGGCCCCGCTTACCCAGCACAGCTTCCTCCACCACAACAGTGAGTGCCACTCCGCATCTGCCCTGTGCCCCCAGCCTGGTGTCCGTCCCCCCAGCTACATGTGTGCCCGGGCTGCAGCATGGTGCAGTGTGTCTCAGTGCTCTACCTGTTGCAATGTGTCTCAGTGCTCTAGCTGGTGCAATATGTCTCAGTGCAATACCTGGTGCAATGTGTCTCAATGCAATACCTGGTGCAATGTGTCTCAGTGCTCTACCTGGTGCAATGTGTCTCAGTGCTCTACCTGGTGCAATGAGTCTCAGTGCAATACCTGGTGCAATGTGTCTCAATGCAATACCTGGTGCAATGTGTCTCAATGCTCTACCTGGTGCAATGTGTCTCAGTGCAATACCTGGTGCAATGTGTCTCAGTGCTCTACCTGGTGCAATGTGTCTCAGTGCTCTACCTGGTGCAATGTGTCTCAGTGCAATACCTGGTGCAATGTGTCTCAGTGCAATACCTGGTGCAATGTGTCTCAATGCAATACCTGGTGCAATGTGTCTCAATGCTCTACCTGGTGCAATGTGTCTCAGTGCAATACCTGGTGCAATGTGTCTCAGTGCTCTAGCTGGTGCAATATGTCTCAGTGCAATACCTAGTGCAATGTGTCTCAATGCAATACCTGGTGCAATGTGTCTCAGTGCTCTACCTGGTGCAATGTGTCTCAGCGCAATACCTGGTGCAATGTGTCTCAATGCAATACCTGGTGCAATGTGTCTCAATGCTCTACCTGGTGCAATGTGTCTCAGTGCAATACCTGGTGCAATGTGTCTCAGTGCTCTAGCTGGTGCAATATGTCTCAGTGCTCTACCTGGTGCAATGTGTCTCAATGCAATACCTGGTGCAATGTGTCTCAGTGCTCTACCTGGTGCAATGTGTCTCAGTGCAATACCTGGTGCAATGTGTCTCAGTGCAATACCTGGTGCAATGTGTCTCAATGCAATACCTGGTGCAATGTGTCTCAGTGCTCTACCTGGTGCAATGTGTCTCAGTGCTCTACCTGGTGCAATATGTCTCAGTGCTCTACCTGCTGCAATGTGTCTCAGTGCTCTACCTAGTGCAGTGTGTCTCAGCGCAATGTGTCTCAGTGCTCTACCTGGTGCAATGTGTATAATGTGCTCTGCCTGGCGCAATGTGTATAACGTGCTTTGCCTGGCGCAATGTGTATAATGTGCTCTGCCTGGCGCAATGTGTATAACATGCTTTGCCTGGTGCAATGTGTATAACGTGCTCTGCCTGGCGCAAAGTGTGTAACGTGCTCTGCCTGGTGCAAAGTGTATAACGTGCTCTGCCTTGCGCAAAGTGTATAACGTGCTCTGCCTGGCGCAAAGTGTATAACGTGCTCTGCCTGGTGCAAAGTGTATAAGGTGCTCTACCTTGCGCAAAATGTATAATGTGCTCTGCCTGGTGCAATGTGTATAAGTGCTCTACCTGGCGCAATGTGTATAAGTGCTCTACCAGGCGCAGTGTGTATAAGTGCTCTACCTGGTGCAATGTGCATAATGTGCTCTACCTGGCGCAGTGTGTATAGGAGGCTCTACATGGTGCAATGTGTATAAGCTGCGCTACTGTGTGGTGTAATGTGAATTGCCACTATTATGTGGCCACGCCCCTTCCCCACGAACCAGCGGCCCTCATTTTTTGCTGTACGTCTTCGGCTTGCACTGTCCATGCTTTAGCATGTACGAAGGGGAGCACCAATTCGCTTTCTGCCTTAGGACACCAAAATGTCTCGTTACAGCTCTGGTGAAGTGTCCTGTATGCTACACAGCCCAGCAGCATGGTCACCTCATCCTCCCCCTTTCAACACTTTGTAGTGTCCAAATCAAGTCTGTGTTTTTACATTTTTATATTCCGATTAATAAAAACCTTCTTTCCGATGGGACCTAGAAAAGTACAGGTAGGACCCCAATTTTTAAAAGTGAGTGGTCCCTCGGACCAACTTTTTTTTGGACTCAGCGCGATCACTGATCAGTATGTTTGTGCTTCTTACTCAGTCTATGTGCTGGATGTAATGAAGTCTGAGTTGGTTGGAGGTGCAAGTATCCGCCTGAACTCGGACGTTTATTTTAAAGCGGCAATCATTTACAAGGCAAAACCATGCCTTGTAAATGATTGCTGCTTTAAAAAATGTCCGCGTTCGGCTGAGATCCTGCACTTCCGGGTCATTTCGGACTTCATTACATCTGGCCCATTATGAGAACACTATTATAAGGTAGGCTTAACACACTATCCCTTTAAACTGGGACACTAATGAATTACACAGGTTCTGTGGCTGGCTGACTTCAAGCCTGCATTTCAGCTGGTTTTAATCCACTGCAGAACCTGTGTAATCCATGAGCATCATGGTTTAAAGGGATAGTATGGTAAGTTTATTATAACTTAATATTTATGATCACATTATGCAGTATGCCATATTTTATATGGTATGCGGTTAGCATACCGACAGTCGGGATTCTGGCTGTAACAATGCAGATGCCGGGATCCTGATGGGGGCACCATACCGCCGCTGGTATACCGGGCAAGGTAGGTGATTTCCTCTCTATGGGTGTCCACGACACCCATAGAGGTAGAATAGAACTTGTGGTGTGCATAGCTCGCCACTGAGCCCGCAAGGGGCTTAGTTGCCCTCACCACCCTGCCGGCATACCAACGCTCGGGATGCCGATGTCGGGATAGTGACATTCGGCAACCTGGGCATAAAAGAGTACATTAAAGAGTTACATACTGAACTCTTTTATGTACTCAGTCCATCTAGAATGGTTATGAAGCTAATGTGGTCTGTAGGATTTTATTCACTGAAGAAAACAACAATACCATATACAGGTGAGGACGAAGAATCCTAAAGTACTGTATGTGTAAGAAGTTCAAGACGTATCCTAGCTATACCTTTGTTTTAATAACCATATGGAATTTTTCACATATTTTAGTTATTGTACATATTGTAATATGGTTGAATAATATATTAAATACCTAAACCTAAATTTGTCATTCCTTTCTTTCAGGTTATTACAGACAACCCACCTCTCTGCTCCAAGTTAAATGCCCACAGTTTTTTGTTTTATTTTTGTAAAGTGTGCTAAAATTTAATCTTGAAGGAATTATCTGGAATCAGTGACCGAGGATAATCTGAAAAATGGCCAATGTTGGGGCTCAGCTTGACAGACCTGATGGAGAACAAAACAATGAGTTTAGTGATATTATCAAATCCCGATCTGGTAGGTATTAAATGCAGTTCTTTAATTATGTCTTCTTTGAACTTTTTTTATTGATTAACTAGATGAAATGTTAAGCATTCCAGGTGTTGACTAGTTCTGTTTTCTAGGATATGTACCTTAATCAGAGTCATGTAAATCACCAGTCTTTGTATACCTAAAATCTTGATAAATACATGTCACAAATGAAATTTCACTTTAACTTTTGTCTATAAGTTTTAGAGCTTGTTCTGCTCTTAGGGGGCCATTCAGTAAGGATCGTAATCATGATCTTCTGTGCAGTTTCTCAATGGTAGGGAAACTGTACATGCGCAGGACCCGTTCTGAGCATGTGCAGAATGGGTCCTGCGATCGCATCATAGGTATGTGAACGCTCAGAGGCATTTGGAGAGAGGGACAGGTGCTGCAGTGGTTGTTGCTAACGGAAACGGGGGGGTCGCCCCCGTAATCCGGGAGTGGCGAGGGCAAGGATTGCATCATGGATGCAATTTCCTTGGCCTCGCAAGGCCACCTATGACTGCAAGCCTGGGTAAGCTCAGGTTTACTCACCTTGCCATAGTCGCGATGTTCATCACGATCGCAAATGCAGAAAGGAGGTGGTATGCACCATCTGCATTTGCTTTGCAAAGGATTGCAGAATTAGGCCCTTAACGCGCCTTAAACTGCATCAAAAAAAGGATGGCTTATCATGTGCAACTTAGGTTAAGTAGGATGATTTCCGGTGGATTTATTCCACCAATGCATTCTAAAACTGTAATAACATGTTTAATAGTTTTGACTGCAGCACAATCTATTGACTGCAGAGAGGAGTAGGCATGGGGGAATTGCAAAGCAAGCAGCAAGCTGTTCCCGTGTGTATACCTAGCGGCTGCAGAGAGGAGTAGACGTGGGGGAAATGCTAAGGAAGTAGCTTGCTGTTCCCATGCGTATACCCGGCGGCGTGTATATCCGGCAGCTGCAGAGAGGAGCAGCCACCTGGAAAATGCAAAGCCAGCAGCATGCTGGCCTCCTGTGTATACCCTGCTGCTGCATAGAGTATACTCACCACCTGGCGGCTGCAGAGAGGATCAGCCACTTCCTCTGCGTGCTATTCCCCTGTGTATACCTGGCAGCTGCAGGGAGAAGCAGACTAGGGGGAAATGCAAAGTAAGCAGCACTCTGTTCCCATGCGTATATCCGGAGAATGCAGAGAGAAGCAGATGTGGGGGAAATGCAAAGCAAGCAGCACGCTGTTACCATGTGTATACCCGACAGCTGCAGAGACGAGCAGACTAGGGAGAAATGCAAAGCAAGCAGCACGCTGTTCCCATGCGTATACCTGGCGGGGGTGTGGTTCATTAAATCGACAGTGTCTAGGTCGACAATGTTTAGGTCGACCACTATAGGTCGACAGTCACTAGGTCGACATGGATGGAAGGTCGACAGGGTTTCTAGGTCGACATGTGCTAGGTCGACAGGTCTAAAGGTCGACATGAGGATTTTTTTTTTTTTTTGGGTGTCGTTTTCTTCGTAGAGTGACCGGGATCTCAAATTAGTGCACCGCGTCCCCTCGCATGGTGCCTTCGCTTCGCTCGGCACACTTTACCGTTCCAATCGTAGTCCACGTGGATCGTTAAGTATGAAAAAAATTCAGAAAAAGAAAAAAAATGTGAAAAACTCATGTCGACCTTTAGACCTGTCGACCTAGCACATGACCTGGAAACCCTGTCGACCTTCCATCCATGTCGACCTAGTGATATAGTGGTCGACCTAAACATTGTCGACCTAGACACTGTCGATCTTCGGACCGGATCCCACCTGG